>NC_057803.1:464256741-464556741 GCF_018294505.1 Triticum aestivum | reverse complement strand
ATACAGATGCATACTTAGTTTAGATCTGATGTAAGTCTTGCGAGTACTTTGGATGAGTACTCACGGCTGCTTTGCTACCTCTTTTCCCCCATACCCGTTTGTTGCGACCAGATGACGGATCCCGGAGCCATACGACACCACTGATGACTACTGCTACCCCGAGGGTGCCTACTACTACGTGACGACTGCTGACGACTTGGAGTAGTTAGGAGGCTCCCAGGTAGGAGGCCTTGCCTTTTCGATCGATGTTGCTTTTGTGCTAGCCTTCTTAAGGCAAACTTGTTTAACTCATGTTTGTACTCAGATATTGTTGCTTCCGCTGACTCTTGTGTATTCGAGCTTATGTATTCGAGCCCTCGAGGCCCTTGGCTTGTAATATAAAGCTTATATTTTTTTTATTTGTGTCTAGAGTTGTGTTGTGATCCTCCCGTGAGTCCTTGATCTTGATCGTACACATTTGCGTGTATGATTAGTGTACGATTGAATCAAGGGCCTCACAAGTTTGTATCAGAGCCGACTTCCTGTAGGTAGCCCCCTTTCCAACTCCTTGGTCGAAGTTGAGTCTAGTCACTGCAAAAACTTTTACTAACATGGTTGTGTGTCTTACGGGCCCACGTCGCCATTTGGGTGGTATTAGGATCTTTTATTCCTCGTCTATACTCTGGGACTCTGATCTCTCTTCCCTTCGGGTTAAATTTTTAACTAACTTGACATTAGGTTCTCGTAACCACTTCATCCCGAAGAGCCCCTTCACCACAAATGACCGACTGTTTCATCAAAAGACTCTGAAGATACTCCTCGATGAGTCCCGAGACCCTGTGCCCACTTCTTTGCAGTTTCCTACCACCGATATATCCTTATGGATAACTACATACCCTTGTCATTCATACAAGCATTCCTTGTTGCTCTTGTTATTACAAGATGCCCTAAACTGCTATCCTTTGTTTCGAGAATCCTTTGAGCTTACTGCCTTGCAGTTCCTTGTCACCTGAATACCCCTACGGATAACTTTGTGCACCTACCGAGTATCCGCTCACCCTCAGTTGTTCATGTGTTTCACCAAAGTTTTCGAAATACTATTTGATCTTCCGAAAATCCTCTACAGCCTAGTGCTGCCGAAAGTCTTGTCTGTCTGCATTATGGTTGAATCCATATGTCTAGAAATATTCATTAACATCCGTTGTCCTTGTCATCCTGAGCCTATTGATTCTTTATGTTGCGATTGCTTGTAATCATCAGTCGAACCCTGAAATTTGACCTTCCTGCTCATACGTCATTCTAGACATGAATTGGATCTCGGCCAATCATATTGTAATGATTGTCCACCTAGTTCCCTTCAATTTGAACGTTGAATTATTCAGCTGTTTCTATAATCTGATGCCTTTGCATTCTTTCCCTCTTCTGATTGAGTACTGATACTCACATCAGATCCATTGAGGACCGTTGAATCCTTAGTTGGATTATTATCCAGCAATGTCCTTCATATTCTAAATCTCATGCGCTCTTCCCCTGATACATAATACCTGTGGTAAATTGTATCATCTTCTTTGACTCCGATACTCTGCTTTTGAACTCGTATCTTTTGCTTGGTTGATGGTTGTATAGATTCGTAAAAATGCCCCGATGGGTTGAACTTCTGCCTTCCATAATCCGAGTGAACCCGAGAGTTCTCACGAGTCTTACCCTTCTGGTACTTCGCCAGATAAATCCCCCGCACTACAATTTCTTCGAAAACGAGGAGTAAATGAAAGGTTACACATTGAAGAAGTGGGAGTCGACCTTGAACTTTGTGTTCATGCCCATAAACATGATGTAGACCTTATCATGGAAGCTTCTTGTTATAATAACTATTTTTCTTCATATAATATCATTTGGTATCTGTGAATTGATCCTTCACAACCGTGGTTCCGACCATATTGTTCTTCTTTGGTCCCATATTCTTGGACAAGTTAAATCACTTGTCTTCTGCAGATCAATACGCCTGCCCAACCCCTATTATGATCTACCTTCGAATATTACCCCTGGTATCTCGAGGATATCATGCCACTGCAGTACATCTTATGAACTTTTGATGGAGTACTACCTTACCCTGTCTTTGTCACTTCACGGGTTCTGGGTTGTTTGTCAACCGAGAACACCGATAAGTGAATCAATTCTGCCCTCCGATTCAATAACTCTAAGTAATCTTTGTTGCTTACGAGTTTAATAATCCTCCAAGTCATTCCTAGCCTGATCGGCTATATTTTTATCATGTCAACTTTTTAACTGTGCTACCTAGTCCTTATGCCCGGAGCAACTTCCGACGATGAGCTAAGCTTACGTCGATCTTCCTCATCTTATCATTTCGCCTTGAACAGCAAGCTTAATTTCGATCTTGTGTCGTACCCATGGTTCCAATAACCTTTCGCTTCATCATTCCTTTGACTGGATGTCATCGCCGATCGATTACATCTTCATGAAATCTCTCGGCAAATGTGTCGTGATCATCATCAATATTCTGAGCTTTTCCAGGATATCAATCAAATTCATGAGGAGAAATACAATCCTTCCCCTTGATGATTTATGTTATCATCGACAACATTCTTGCCTTCCCCAACACAAACTTGTTCATATAATTTTGGGCATACATCCTTTTTGACATGTCAATGGATTTTTGCTGAAACCATCGGCCACCTCCTCATCTTCCTTGATAAAATTGCCTAATGACCATGTCTATGCTATCCAAAAGTATGACTGTGTTACTCCGAACATCATTAAGAACATTGGAGGCGCAATGCTAAATGTTTCTTGATCAATTATCCAAACACCGATGTGTGGGTAAACATCATGATTCTCCTTTCCCCATTAACTAAATGGTTAAGTACTTGATGTCCTGTCATGTATATCATGCTTTGTTTGTTCTTGGGAAGCATATACTCTAATACTTTTGTATAAGCCCCCTTTTCCTTTCCATTGGTCTGGTTAAAATAATAACCACATTTTCATTTCCATTGTTTTGTTTAACCTTTCTTGTGATCTATATGATGTAAGCAGTAACAGTTCCAATTTGTCAGTAAGACCTTGTTATCATTGCTCTTGACATTCCGGTAACCACCGATGGACGAGAACTTTGCCTATTGGTCTGCCTTGTTCAACAAGCAGGAAAATAGTTCTCTTCGTCCCTCGCCCTTGGTACCAACTTTGTTGACAACATGACTGATAGTCTATCATCTGACATGCCTTTCTATCGGCCCCCTTTCTACTTTTAACCCACATGGTGGGCCCATAACCCACAGTTCCGCAGGATCGGAACCTAACTCTCATGTATATCCTTTATTCCGAAGTATCATTTGCTCTTGGCCATGTGTGTTGTCACAAGCCACCGTCCGAGAGATGATCCATTACCGATGCTTTGAACCCCCTTCTCACCCTCTGATCAGGTATCGATCGTTTGTCCATTCGCTTGAAACTCCCTATTGTACCTTCATATTTTGCTCTCGATGTTTTCTTAAGTTTCAACTCGAGAGATACTTCTGCCACATTCCCTGAATTGTTCACCAGATAATTAACCCTATAAGGGTCAGTTCTCCCGAAGTTACTCTTTACTTCCCCACTTAAATCTCGGGACGATATTTCTTGTAGTGGAGGAGACTTGTAACATCCCCAGCATCACACTACAGTAATCTCCCCCTAATAAAGGTCATGTCATCATGATCATCATGCCAAAATGCCAGTGGTCCAAATCAGATTCAAATTCAAATTCAAATTGCATGTCAAATATTTGCTTCTCCTTTCATGCAATCAAAATAGTTCACAATATGACAAATATTCTCTAAGTATTTTTCATGTTAAAACCAAAATCTTTGGAGTTCCCAAATTGCCTCTAGAAATTAATTAGTGCTCCAGTAGCTTTTAGATATGTCATTCCCAATTTCCAAAATTCCAAGGCAATTCCTCTTGCCTCCAAACTATTTGTGGCAATACCTAAAAATGTGGAGGAATTAATGGGCCAAGTCCCATATTTTTCCTAAATCCTTTGGATGCTCAAATAAATCTTTTCCTCTCTCTATTTTAATAAAAAAAGAAAAAAGAAAAGAAAGGGAAAATCAAAAGGAGAAAAGCAAACCCCCCTCTCACTGGGCTTCGGCCCAGCTGGCCATCGGGCCAACCAGGCCGGCCCAGCCATCTCTCCCTGCATAACCCCCCACCACCCGCTAATCCTAACTCCCCCACGACCCCACTCCCTCTGCTCGACCCCCCACTTCTCCCACTTCCCCGATCCCCTTCTCCCTCCTCCCGATCTGGGAGCCCCGTCGGCCTCGTCCCGACCCCACCGCCTCTTCCCGGCGCTGCCCCGCCATCACCGGCGCCTGCCTCCTCAGCCCTCCCTCCTGTGTGGATCTGGTCGGGGGCAATCGACGCCCCCGACGCCCTGCGCCTGCGCCGATGTCGTACCCCCGTCGTCACCATCCCCACCTATCGACGGCATTCGCCTCCTCGGCCCCTTCCCCGACGGCCTCTCCCGTGCCTCACCGACGAACCCTTGCACTGGGGGTATGACCCCATCTCCCCTTGTCCCTTCCCCTACACCGGTCGCCTCTTCACCGCGCTCACCGCGTCGCCCCACCGTTCACCGTCCAACGCTGCGCGCCGCGTCCGACTACGCACCACTGCGGCTAGCAGCTGCTGCTGCCCGGCTCCGCCGCTCCCTGCTTGCGTGCCCCGCGCCCAGCCCCGCATCCGCGCGCCCATGGTGCCGCCGTTGTTGCTTCGATGACTGCCGCGCCCGCCCAGTTTCTCCCGCGCCCGCATTTCCCCCCACTCCCTCGCATGCGCGCCGGAGTCCCTCTCGTGCTCCCCGCATTGGCGTCGGGCCGTGTCCTGCTCCTCCTCCCCGGTGCTCTGCGCGTTGGCCCCTGGCGCTCCTCTAGAGCGGTTGGGCATGTCGTGCCTTGCCTTGCCTTGCCGTGGCCGGCTCGGCCACTGCCAATGGCCCCCCTGGCTTAATTAGGGGCTAATTAACCCCCACGCCCCTTTTTTTAAAAAGGAAATAATGAAATTAAATAATTAATTAATTAACCATTTAATTAGCTTAATTAACTTTGATTAGTTTACCTAATTAACGTGATTAGTTAATTAAAACTATTAGTTAGTTACTAGTAAATGACAGACGGGCCCCACTGCCCGGTTTGACCAGTCAACGGTCAGTGTTGACCGCTGACGTCACGATGAGATCATGCTGGTGCAATAACTTTGTTTTAGAATTAATTTTACTTTCAGAATATTGTTAAATCTTTGAAAAATCATAGAAATTAAATCGTAACTCTGATGAAAATGTTCTCTACATGAAAGTTGCTCAAAACAACGAGACGAATCCGAATACGCCCTCTGTTCGTCTATCACACATCCCTAGCATAGCAAACGTTGAACTTTTCCCCTCCGGTTCATCTGCCTGACAGACGTCCGGAACCGGGAAAACATTCCCGGTTGAATTCCCCCTTCACCATATTGTGTAGCCATATGTTAGGTCACACCCGGCACAACATATTGCCATGTTATGTTTTGTGATGCTTGTTGGCCCCGTATTTACTGTTCCCCCCCCCCTCTTCTTGTCCGGTAGACCCCGAGACCGACGTTGATGCGACTGAGTACGACTACATCCCCGATGACCCGTCCTTGCCAGAGCAACCAGGCAAGCAAACCCCCCTTGAGCATTCCGATATCGCTCATTTCTTTCGCTCTCATGCTTGCATTAGAACTGCTACTGCTTTCTGTATGATCCTACTCTGATGCATAGCGTGTTGTTGTTACCTGCTTTCATACCTTACCTGCTTATCCTAATATGCTTAGTATAGGTTGGTTAGTGATCCATCAGTGACCCCCCACCTTGTCCCAGGTGCCTCGCTTTATGTTCGATGACTCGATCAACGTGATCGACGTCCAGGCCCCAACACCGCACATCACCCCCCCTAGTTGTACGACACTACAGAGTTACTATCGAGTGCCGAGGGTGAACCTCATACATCACTCCTGATGAGATCTTTGTAGTGTAGCTATTCGGTCGTGATCATCGAGGGTGATTTCCTCCTTAACCACTTCCCTTACGGCTCTGTCGTGCAACCCCTCAAGTGTGAACCTCGAGGGTGATTCCTCTTACGTTCACCTTGATGATTACATCTAGTGGAATTCACCGGGCGTGATTCCTCGGGTTTTTCCCTTGGTGTTAGACACACAGTTACTATGGTTACTATGACTTTGCACTGAGCCATGTTACTAAAGACGGGTCGGCCCTGAGGGGTACCCGCGTGAGCTTAATTGCGAGTGATGTGGAGTCGGGTTGACCTGGAAGGTGCCCGCGAGATACTTACGAGGCGTGGCCGGGCATTCTTAGCCCTTGCTGCAAGTACTCGAGATGGGGCGACGGGGTCACATCGATCGTGAGTCTCTGCTCGTTACCGCGTGCTCCTAATCCACTACGGTTTGGATATTTGATCCGAGGGGCCTCTGGCCTGATAGCACTAACCATCACGTGGGCATTGTATGGGCGTTCTGCGTCGTATACATCAGCCGAAGCTTAATAGACATCAGCGACTGAGTGGCGCGCGCCGGGTTGGACTGGTAAGCACCTACCTTTTTGAAGGAGGTAGCTAGGTCTGCTCATCGGTCGCCCACGCAACATGCAGGAGTTCCCAGGGAGATGGCCCATGACCCTTGGGGGCATAGGTTTAGTCCGTCGTGCTGACCTCTCTATTAAGCCTAGGTCGGGTTGCGGCGTATTGTTTGGCCGAGGCCGGGCATGACCCAGGAAAGTGTGTCCGGCCAGAGTTAATCGAGCGTGGTGGGTAAGTTGGTGCACCCCTGCAGGGAAGAAAACATCTATCGATAGCTTGTCCTACGGTAACGGACACTTGGAGTTGTATCCCGATCGATACAACTAGAACTGGATACTTGTGATGAGAACTGGATGAAGATGAGACTTGGATATGAGATGATAACTGGATAGTATGGCTCTGGGATTGCTTTCTCGCAGGGAGTCGAGAAAGGATCTCTGGACGAGGTTGATAACACTTCTACTACTTTACCTTATGCTACTCTACTCCCTCCTGTTGCTGCAAGATGGTGGTTTCCAGAAGCTGTTAGTCTTCGATAGGCTAGGCTTTCCCCTTCCCTTCTGGCATTCTGCAGTTTAGTCCACAGATACAGCCCTTTTCCTTTGATACAGATGCATACTTAGTTTAGATCTGATGTAAGTCTTGCGAGTACTTTGGATGAGTACTCACGGCTGCTTTGCTACCTCTTTTCCCCCATACCCGTTTGTTGCGACCAGATGACGGATCCCAGGAGCCATACGACACCACTGATGACTACTGCTACCCCGAGGGTGCCTACTACTACGTGACGACCGCTGACGACTTGGAGTAGTTAGGAGGCTCCCAGGCAGGAGGCCTTGCCTTTTCGATCGATGTTGCTTTTGTGCTAGCCTTCTTAAGGCAAACTTGTTTAACTCATGTCTGTACTCAGATATTGTTGCTTCCGCTGTCTCTTGTGTATTCGAGCCCTCGAGGCCCCTGGCTTGTAATATAAAGCTTGTATTTTTTTATTTGTGTCTAGAGTTGTGTTGTGATATCCTCCCGTGAGTCCTTGATCTTGATCGTACACATTTGCGTGTATGATTAGTGTACGATTGAATCGAGGGCGTCACAGTAGTCATCATACCAAGCTTTGTCAAACGTTCATAACGTGTGCATCTGCTCCTGCAATAGGTCTGTCACCTAGCGGTGCATCAAGGACATAATTCTTCTGTGCGCAATGATGATAATCCTCAGATCACGGATCCATTCCGTATCATTGCTACTAACATCTTTCAACTTTATTTTCTCTAGGAACATATCAAAAATAAACGGGAAGCTATATCGCAAGCTATTGATCTACAACATAGATATGCAAATACTATCAGGACTAAGTTCATGATAAATTTAAAGTTCAATTAATCATATTACTTAAGAACTCCCACTTAGATAGACATCCCTCTAATCATCTAAGTGATCACGTGATCCAAATCAACTAAACCATGTCCGATCATCACGTGAGATGGAGTAGTTTTCAATGGTGAACATCACTATGTTGATCATATCTACTATATGATTCACGCTCGACCTTTCGGTCTCAGTGTTCCGAGGCCATATCTGCATATGCTAGGCTTGTCAAGTTTAACCCGAGTATTCTGCGTGTGCAAAACTGGCTTGCACCCGTTGTAGATGAACGCAGAGCTTATCACACCCGATCATCACGTGGTGTCCCGGCACGACGAACTTTGGCAACGGTGCATACTCAGGGAGAACACTTGTACCTTGAAATTTAGTAAGAGATCATCTTATAATGCTACCGCCGAACTAAGCAAAATAAGATGCATAAAGGATAAACATCACATGCAATCAAAATATGTGACATGATATGGCCATGATCATCTTGCGCCTTTGATCTCCTTCTCCAAAGTACCGTCATGATCTCTATCGTCACCGGCATGACACCATGATCTTCATCATCTTGATCTCTATCAATGTGTCATTACATGGTCGTCTCGCCAACTATTGCTCTTGCAACTATTGCTATCGCATAGCGATAAAGTAAAGCAATTGTATGGCGCTTGCACCTTATGCAATAAAGAGACGACCGTAAGGCTCCTGCCAGTTGCCGATAACTTTAACAAAACATGATCATCTCATACAACAATTATATCTCATCACGTCTTGACCATATCACATCACAACATGCCCTGCAAAAACAAGTTAGACGTCCTCTACTTTGTTGTTGCAAGTTTTACGTGGCTGCTACGGGCTGAGCAAGAACCATTCTTACCTACGCATCAAAACCACAACGATAGTTCGTCAAGTTAGTGTTGTTTTAACCTTCAACAAGGACCGGGCGTAGTCACACTCGATTCAACTAAAGTTGGAAAAACTGACACCCGCCAGCCACCTGTGTGCAAAGCACGTCGGTAGAACTAGTCTCGCGTAAGCGTACGCGTAATGTCGGTCTGGGCCGCTTCATCCAACAATACCGCTGAACCAAAGTATGACATGCTGGTAAGCAGTATGACTTGTATCGCCCACAACTCATTTGTGTTCTACTCGTGCATATAACATCTACGCATAAACCAGGCTTGGATGCCACTGTTGGGGAACGTAGTAATTCAAAAAATTTCTACGCACACGCAAGATCATGGTGATGCATAGCAACGAGAGGGGACAGTGTCATCCACGTACCCTCATAGACCGTTAAGCGGAAGCATTATGAAAACGCGGTTGATGTAGTCGTACGTCTTCACGATCGACCGATCCTTAGTACCGAACGTACGGCACCTCCGTGTTCAGCACACGATCAGCTCGGTGACGTCCCGCGAACTCACGATCTAGTAGAGCTCGGGGAAGAGTTTTGTCAGCACGACAGCATGATGACGATGTTGATGAAGCTACCGTTACAGGGCTTCGCCTAAGCACCACTACAGTATGACCGAGGTGGATTATGGTGGAGGGGGGCACCGCGCATGGCTGGGAGAGATCTTTGTGATCAACTTGTGTGTCTAGAGGTGCCCCTGCCCCTGTATATAAAGGAGCAAGGGGGAGGCCGGCCGGCCCGTGTTGGTGCGCCAGGAGGAGGAATCCTCCTCCTAGTAGGAGTAGGATTCCCCTCTTTCCTACTCCTACTAGGAGGGGAAAAGGAAGGAAGAGAAAGAGAAGGGAAGGGGGGCGCCGCCTCCCCTCTCCTAGTCCAATTCGGACAGAGGGGAGGGGGTGCGCTGCCTGCCCTAGGCCGGCCCCTCTCTCTTTCCCTTATGGCCCAACAAGACCCATTAGCCCCCAGGGGGTTTCGGTAACCCCTCTGGTACTCCGGTAAAATCCCGATTTTACCCGGAACTCTTCCGATGTCCAAATATAGGCTTCCAATATATCAATCTTCATGTCTCGACCATTTCGAGATTCCTTGTCATGTCCTTGATCATATCCGGGACTCCGAACTACCTTTGGTACATCAAAACATATAAACTCATAAAACCGATCGTCACAGAACTTTAAGCGTGCGGACCCTACGGGTTCGAGAACTATGTAGACATGACTGAGACATGTCTCCGGTCAATAACCAATAGCGGAAGATGGATGCTCATATTGGTTCCTACATATTCTACGAAGATCTTTATCAGTCAAACCGCATAACACTATACGTTGTTCTCTTTGTCATCGGTATGTTACTTGCCCGAGATTCGATCGTCGGTATCCCAATACCTAGTTCAATCTCGTTACCGACAAGTCTCTTTACTCATTTCGTAATGCACTATCCCACAACTAACTCATTAGTTGCATTGCTTGCAAGGCTTATAGTGATGTGCATTACCGAGAGGGCCTAGAGATACCTCTCCGACAATCGGAGTGACAAATCCTAATCTTGATCTATGCCAACTCAACAAGTACCATCGGAGACACCTGTAGAGCACCTTTATAGTCACCCAGTTACGTTGTGACGTTTGGTAGCACACAAAGTGTTCCTCCGATATTCGGGAGCTGCATAATCTCATAGTCATAAGAACATGTGTAAGTCATGAAGAAAGCAATAGCAGTAAACAAAAACGATCAAGTGCTAAGTTAACAGAATGGGTCAAGTCAATCACATCATTCTCCTAATGATGTGATCCCATTGATCAAATAACAACTCATGTCTATGGTTTGGAAACTTAACCATCTTTGATCAATGAGCTAGTCAAGTAGAGGCATACTAGTGACACTATGTTTGTCTATGTATTCACACATGTATTATGTCTCCAGTTAATACAATTTTAGCATGAATAATAAACATTTATCATGAAATAAGGAAATAAATAATAATTTTATTATTGCCTCTAGGGCATATTTCCTTCACTGGACTCCATGCAATGGAAATTAGCTAAGAATGAGATTTTTACGGTAAAATCTTTCTATGTGGATTTGTTAATTCTGGCCCAGTCTCGAGATCGTTGCATATTTGGAAGATTAAGGTTCCTTTGTGCATTAAAATCTTTATGTGGTTTGTCCACAAACAAGTAATTCTTACAAATGACAACTTAATCAAGAGGCGATGGGTAGGTAGTCCATGATGTTGCTTTTGTGATCATGATGAAACAATACAACATTTATTTCTTGAATGCCCACTAGCCAAATTGCTTTGGAGAATGATTCATATAGCCTTCAACATTACTCCTCCAGTTGACATTGCATCGTTGTTTGGAATGTGGTTAACTGGGGTCGAACATACTACGGCGGCTCGTATTCGGATTGGAATATGTGCGCTCTTGTGGGCTATATGAAATTGTCGGAATGATTTGATATTTAACAGACAACACAATTTAACTTTCTTGCAGGTCATCTTCAGAGCTACCGCTTGGATCCGTACGTGTTCCTTACCCACTCCTATGGAATTCAGGAAGCCTTTGGTTACTGGATGCAACCAGTGGGAGATGGTAGCACGGGTTATATTCAACCGGTTTGGATGGCGGTCGCATAACAGGATAGGAGTCTAGGGAGCTTATCTTTCTTATTGCCATTCCGGTTGTGATTGTCAAGATGAACTTTCATTTATTTTTATTTTTAACTCCACTTGCGAGCTGTAATACTTTGACGACTCTATGATACTTTACAATTTTTTAATGAGATGACTGCATGCATTATTATGATGCAGAGGCCGGGGATAAGTCTCTATTTCTAAAAAAAGAAACCAAAGAAGAAAGAGAAATGGCCCACTAAATTAAACAATGGGGCGCGAAATGATAAACGACAACATGACTTCTTTCGGTCGCTCCTTTCTCTTCACACTCTCAGCGAGACAAACACCAAGGAGACCGAATACCCCGTCGATGCGGCTACCCTCCAACAGAATGACAACAGGCTAAGATGGGCCGTAGAAAAGGCTAGGAAAAATGAAACAGAAAAATGGATCATAGAGGGAAAAAAAGGGTGCCGCGATGGGCGTCCGGGTTGCAAAAAGCACGAATCACGATGCAAGTAGATCGGATGGGAAGCAGTGAATGAGACAAAATAAAAATTCACCTATCTGAGTTTTAGCAAATCCAAAACAAAGAAAAAAAAATAGAAAAGGGAAGGAAACCGGAATAAACCATTAATAAACAAAAAATAGAAAAGAAAAACTTCTAAAACCAGCGGCTCGCACATGGATAACATACATGCACTCTAGCCGATGCACACGAGCAGAAGAAGATCGATCTGTACCTGTGCTAGCCACGTAGGCACACAACGCAACAAATAGCAACACAAACAGATAAATTGGCCGTGCAGTGTTGCTTTACCGGCCTGCGGGTAGGATCGACGCTACAGGCCGGTAGAGCAACGCTTATTGAACGGTAATAGGTGTGAATGAGAGTACGAGATGATACTAAAGCTCACCCAGCTAGCTGAGTTTTAGCCATTGAAAGAAATAGCATGCTATGACAAAATAGTGTAGTCCTTCAAATGTGCTATTAGTATGCTATACCGCGTTATCGCGTGCTATTAGCGAGACATTATACACTCATTTATTTAGTAAGACATTTCTCTAAAACCTCGGGGGGCAGAGAGATGTGGTTCGGCCGGTCGATCGGCCGTTTTGACCTGGCTGGCTGGTTCCGACCGGGCCGAGCCACTAATAGCCGTGAGTGGGCGCCGTTAGCCGTTAGGGTACCCGTCGGCCTGCCATGTGAGCCAGCCCTGTCAGGTAAAGCTGTTAAACTGGCTAAAATGACGATCAACACGACTTGTAATTTTTTGTCACAAAATTTGAAATTTTCGATAGTTATTAGTCACTTTTTTTAAAGTGGTAGTTCCGTGGGACGGTAAGCTTTAATGTAGTAGTCTTTTGTCAAATTGGAGTACTTGATTTATTTAGTAAGACATTTCTCTAAAACCTATAGTGTGGTATTAGTGACGCGCGTTATTTTTTTCGCTGTTTTTAGCACATCCATATGAAGAAAAAAGTGTTACGTTCTTGTGCTTTATGAAATCAGCACTTGTGTCGGACTGCAATCGGAATCGTGAATCGTCCTAGTAGTTCGTTTTCATACACACCACGGACTCCCTTACGAGTATAAGTAGTCAACACCCGCCTTCCCATACGGCCGCGCTGACCTACCTTCCTCCAAATCGCTGATCGCCCAGCCCACCGGCGAAGCCTCTCAAGTCAAGAGCACGGCGACGCCGAGAACAATGACCTACCCCTACCGTGCGCTATGGTTCGGGATGCGCTTCAACCCGACGGGCGAGCAGGCCATTGCTCGGTACCTCGTGCCATGGCTCCTCGACCAGCCGCTGCCTGACGCCGCCGGAATCATCCATGAAGCGGAGGTTTACAAGTCCGAGCCAAAGGATCTCGCTGCCGTGTGGCCGCGCCTTCCCAACACCCACAACCGGTTCTTCTTCACCACCTGCAGGCGCCAGAAAGCCGGGTCGGGCTTCAGGATGAAGCGCACCGTCGGCGCCGGCAGCTGGGTCTCGAGTGACAAGACGGAGGTGAAGAACAGCGCCGACGAGATCATCAGATACCACGAGAAACTTCGGTACGCGTACAAGGGGCAGAGCGGCAAGTCGGAGTGGCTCATGGACGAGTACCACTGCCGCGGATTCGACCAATACGCCCTCCTCCATGACGGCAAGGAGCCAGGAGGAGCGCGTCCTGTGCAGGCTCTACGTCTCGCCCAACGCCAAGCCGGGATCCCTCGCGCTTCAGCAATCTGCTGCCGCGGATCACCTCATGCCTCGTCAGCGTACCATCTGCCGCGGCGTCCGTGGAATTCAAGGACCCCCGCAGCAGCAGCAGCAGCAGCTGCTGCTGCGGCGTCCACAAGAAGAGGTTGGTGTGCCTCCCGCGACCACGCACACGCAGGCGCAGGCCGGGATGAGGAAGCCAGCGCCACAAGTTGCTGAGCGGCAGAGCCCCATGTGGTCCTCTGCCACTGCCAGTTCGAAGCCGGGATACGTCGCGCGCCAACAGGCTGCAACAGGAGATCATCGTCTTAGAGTTGAAGAACCCGCCATCATGGCCGCGCCGCCGCGTCCACAAGCACGACCGCAGCAGGTGATCGTCGGGGCAACAGAGACGCCACGCGGCCTTGCTCTTTCGTCGGGGCAACAGCAACGTCGCGTCACGGTTCCTGCGCCGATGACCACGCAGCAGCAGGCGCCCAAGAGGCCGGCGCCTCCCATTGCCGAGCCGCCGCACCCCAAGCGGATGCGTGCTGCTGCTCTCGCTCCAGCTCCCACACTTGCCGCCGTGAAGCCGGCGTCAGCAGCACCACCGCATCTCGCGGTGCCACCTACTAGACGATCCATCCTGTCGTGGGAGCCGGCAAAGCGACCGTCCTGGTGTCCGCCGCAGCAGCCGAATTTCCTGTCGGTGCCTCTGCCTCAGCGCCAGGCCACCAAGGACAAGGGGGCCGACCTTGGATTAATGGCAGAGGGCCAGAGCACGATCCAGCAAGGAGGCCACAAGAGGACGATCCAACAAAAGGCCTGCAACGACTACACGGACGAGGTGTTGCCAGAGAAGGCGCAAGATGTAGACGGCAAGATGATCCAACAAGATGGCGATGAGGAGGAGGAGTTGGTGAGGTTCTTGGATGACGAGCTTGAAATGGCGACAGAGGAGACGGAAGACGTAGAAGGCAAGGCCATCGAAGAAGATGGCGATTGAGGAGGAGGACATGAGCACCATGTGGTGATCGTGATGGAGACGGTTGGAAGAGCTGCCTGCGATGAAGAAGAAGGCATCATCGGCATGCGAGGTCACTAGTATTAGTAGAAGGCTTCCCTCCTGTCCTGTGATGAGTAGCTAGGATTTTTCCTTTAGTTGCTATACTCTTCACTGTAACAGTCTGAGGCTGAAGCTGTCGTGGCTCCTAGCTTGCTAGTATAAAAGCTGGAGAGTGGGTGGTTGGGTGGCACGACATATATATGAACAACTCTATTTTCTTTATTACCCATTTTGCCCCGCCTCCTTTCATTTTTGGCACTGCCCTCTCTGTTCATCCTTGTTCTTCTCCTGTTTTTGCAGAGGTTGTACCTCTGTTCATCGTCAGGCATAGGTCATATTAGTTCTAGCACAAGAAGTATTTGATGTGCTCAGCAACATCAACGACGATGGTGAAGATAATGATTGGCTCACCAAGCCTCTTTCAGATCGCAATGATATCCCATACTAGCGGATTGTGGATGTGTGTCCAAATTCTTGTGGAAATGAATACAGACTGTTTTATCACGGCTGTAAATAGTTGTGAAGAATATTTTCTTCGAGTGGGTTCACAGTGCTACTAAATGAATTCCTTTCATGTTAACTTGTTAAGAGTTTGTGTTACGATTAACAGAGCTTCTTTGCAATCTGATGCTCACGGCCTTAGGTTGGCTTGTTGGCGGATGCAAACGGTTATCTTAGGTCTAATTCCATGCACTTTCTATGACTATAATTTAATAGTAGGACCTAGTATATGATTTCATCATTGACAGTGTATAGCCATGAAATATGAACTCCTCACTCCTGAGATGAGTAGCTAGGATTTGTTTCAGCACAATGCAACGACTGAAACAGACAGCATAAATGAAAGACTTTGTCGCAATTTTTCCTTTTTTGCACTCGCATATTCAGCTACCTTCAGGAGCCATGCTGGAAAAACAAAGAAATTACAGTAAAAAACCCAAGAACTGTTCTTGGTTAACCAGCAGCCTGGCCCGTACTTTCTTGGGGCCTCATTCATACAATCAAACAGCAAACAAGATGCACAACATTCAATCAGGGTCTTCAGGGACAGATTTCTGGAAACACACGAGATGCTGGCTAGTTTTATTCGTGAACAAATGTTGAGTGCTTCCTGACATAATAACCGCAGAGTTCCTACTATCTTAACTAGGATGGATAGATCACAAATATTCCCGACTCTTTCTCTTTCATTCTCAGCAATGGACGTCTTCTCTCATAGATCAGGCATACCAATTCCAGCTTTGGCATCATAGGTCTTCTCCAGCACATGCTCAATTGGTGTGTCCTTTGGGCCATCTGCATCAGTCAAAGAAAATCAGTCCAATTACAAAATAGACGTGGTATTCCTAGAGCAGAGCAGATGCTCATATAGCGACACAATACATTCACATGCCAGCTAGTGGGTAGATACCCCCTGCACATAAGTACAGGAAATTTCCTATGGCGCTTCGTTTGTTATACATTAAACCTACTTATTCTTTTTCTTATCCATACCATACACAGATTGCCCTCAGTCCAACCGTTGTCAAGGACAGCATGAAGCATCAGAATTTATTCTGCGCTTTTTACTACTTATTGCTTAACTAATTTTATGGAAGTCTTTCTAATATGTAGAATGCAGCAAACAAGCCAAACACCATTAACAGAAACACCTATAGTAGCATGACTATCGCAGATCCGGAACATAAAACATAGTGCTCAAGAATAAGAAAATTCCAGCAACACGAGACAAAATTATGAAAAAATAAGTTGTATGAAGTTGAGATTGGCTTGAAAAAATAAGTTGTATTAAGTTGAGATTGGCTTGCTCTCCTAATTTTAGATGGAGGTCAGATTAGTGTTAGCTCAATTCTAATCCAGGCATCATGAAAAACTCAGATGTTCACAAACAATTGCAGGATAACAAGTCAGTTAATTCTTCTCTGAACAGTATAATTATGCACTTCAAAAGCAACTAATAATGAGCAAAAAGGATCTGTTTATGGAACATACGAGATGTGGGTCTTGGCTTTTTTCTCTCCTTCAAAATTTCTGGCCGAGGTATGACAGCACCAGACGCATTCATTCCTCTAGAGACCCTTACTTTAGTCCCATCTGGCAAATACTTGTATGTAGTCTTGCATGGTTTCCTGCAGTCAAAATGTTGACAAATATATTTTTAGTATGTAGACAAATAAAAACTGTATCTCTAGAGAATAAAGGTAAAAAAAGATGGCCAAAAGTATCATACCCGGTGACTGGATCAATTACTTGTACATTTGAAACATGAAGTGGAGCTTCCATTGAGAAGATCCCACCTGTTTGTCCTTCCCCTTGCTTAATATGTTTCTTAACCTGAAAATATGTCAGCATACAAATTACTAAGTGATTTTTCATTACAAGAGAAACACATAAACAGTAAAAGTTTGCTGGTTGCAATTGTCCTGTTACCCAGTATTCCCCATAAACATGCAACATCTTACAGTAGATATACAAAACTGTAGAAAGACAAGCATTGTGCAGTTCACAGTTCCTGTTCAATATTCACTACAGTCACTTCCTCACCATGTTCAAATCAAACTGCTTTTATCTAACTGAGTCATTCATTCCGCGTTTGTTTGTTATGGGCTTATGACATGTGCAAATCCAGCAAAACATTGCATGGTCTTATTATCAGTTTTTTAAGGCATCTCATTGTGAGTTTGACAATTAACTAAAAGTAAACATATAACAGAGTGAGGGACATTGTAGTATAAGTATGTATAGCACAGTAACAACTTGGTAGACGCAAACATGCCCAAAAAGGGAAAAATCTATGCTAACCGCTCAAACGTAGATAGGCACGCACAACGCTGCAATATATCTTGGCAGGGTTGTTTTGGTCCCCTTTCCCTACCATTTTAATGGATTAGGCCTAACCTCCAGCCTTTCAAACACGCCTTAAGTGGCACTTGCATTGCTTGAGCTCTCCAAGATTTGACCAAAAAGCCGACCTCCATATATATGATGATTCAAGCAGGCAAGTATCCTACAAGTAATATGTGCTCGTTCCGTACTTATGGTATTCTGATGTCGTGGTGGATGCACGGTATGTGGTGGGAAGTGTTAGATTCTCGTTTACTTTACAGATTTATATTCATACAGATGGTATCCCAGTGGGAATTTTCTTCCTGGGCACTATCGTTTTATCTCATCATTCATGACAATCGAATGGAGAAAAAAAAGATCCTCTGTTGCAGTAATCACCAAATAACATCTGTGCAGCTGCAGCATAGCAGCTACTTACAACACTAGCCAAGTTGCCCATTCACTTTCAGTGGACTGGGAATTTCGACAAACACCTGTAGTGCAGCACTCGGAGCACGTATCACATTGCATACAGCTAGTCACAGATACGCAAATCGATACTCCCATGACACCACACAGTAGCACCGAATCCTAAGCAATAGCTGATAAGAGAAACCGAAGAAGGAAGAGCGCCGGCGATTATATATATTACCAGATTCTTGCCCTCGACGATGACGCGATTCTGCGACCGGATGACCCGCTTGATCAGCCCGCTCTCCCCCTTGTCCTTGCCCCTTATGATCATCACCTGGCGCCAATTTCATCAGACAGAAAAAGGAAGAAGAGATTTCAGAGAGATCTCGAGCGCAACGGGAGCGGGAAGAGGAGCGAGCGGGGTGTGGAGGAGCCGCGCACGTTGTCGCCGCGGAGGATCTTCCAGTGCCTGATGAGCTTCTCCGCGGCCTTCCACCCCATTCCTGCCTCTCAGCTCAGGCGGCGGCTTGGCTCGGCTCGATTTGGCTGGGAGAGTGGATGGATGGAGAGAGACGGCGGCGCTCGCGGGGGAGGAAGAAAACCACCTGGGATGGGCCTCAAAGCGGGCCGGCAGAAACTGGCATGACAAGTGTGTGAGCCGGACCCAAGCGTCGGCCCACGTAGCTAGGCGGCAGGCCCGTGGCTCTCCGGAGGCAGGCGGATCAACGGTGCTGGCTCGGTCAGCGCAGGATCGGACGGCTGGGGAAATCTCAGGGATGAGAGTGTGACGGCGGAAAAGAGTGAGGGCTAGACTGCAAGTTGCTCTCTAAATGAGCCGCGACCTCGCCCAGCTCTTCTTCCTCCTCCTCCTCCTCCTCTAGCTAGGGCTAAGCTGATCCTCTCCCCCTTCGCCGGCGGCTCCAGCCCCAACTGTCAGATTCCAGCCGTTGACAAGAGAGAGGTAAACTCGCCGAACCCCTCGCCAAGATCTGTCTATTGCTCGCGGCCACTTTCTTGCCATGCGTCTTCTCTCGCAAGTCCGTCGCGCTAGCTTGTTCCGGCCTCCGATTCGGTCGCGATTTTGGTTCTTTGCTGCGGCAGAGGCGCCAAGTCGCCGACGAACGTGGATACGAACACCTCGTGAAATCCCCTTGTTGCTGCGTCGATTCAACTGGTAAAAGGCTTGGGCTTGCTGCTTCGATTTCCGTAGTTGTGTTTCTCCGGCTTGGGCAGTGGCCGTAGTGGCATGAACCTGGGCGAAAAGGATGCGTCCTTTTGCGTCGATTGCTTTATCCAATCTCTATGTATGGCCAGTCGCTTTACTTGGTACTTGCTATGGGCATCGTAGCATATCCCGCTCTAGTGTGCCCCCACATGCTTTTCTCCAATCATTTGCACAACTAAATTAATCTCCGTAGAAGAATTACGTCCAAAAAAATTTATTCTTGTAACTAGTCAGATTCTTAACTAGCTCCATGCTATATTTACTTGAGTTTGATTTACCCTAGATGCTAGTATTATATATATATACATTGTTATCTACTTCTCATTGTGCTTTTTTTCCCTTGTCTTTTTTTCTTTTCCTTCCATCCATTTCATGGATTGTTGGCATCTTTCAATTAAGCCATCAGCCCGTCGTTGGTTACACTTCCAAGTGCATCGCCTTGACCATCGTTTGTATACTCTTGTTTTCTTCTCTGTGCTTGTTCGGGATCGTGTTCTTGAGAACCTCCCTGTGTCATCCCGAGCATACGCAATTTCTTCGTTTGTCCCTTAAGCAGTTCCATGCCATCCAGTTTGGCACCTATGGCTACATCCAATTTGATATCATTGCATACCAATTGTTCTAGTTGTTTCTGTTGTTTTTCGACCTATCCACATGTCCTCAATTTGCTCTCCCAATATTTTTGCCTCCTCTGCTCTTTCCAAAGTTGCCTTGGAACTTTGAGCTCTTCAAGATGCCTAGACGGACAGAAGATGCTGAACCAGCTCAACCAAAGGAATGCTTGGAGTTTGATGATAATGAAGAGGAGGAGGTAGAAGAGGAAGAAATTGAGTATGAAGAAATTGAGGAGGAGGTAGAGGAGGAGGTGGAGGAGGACGAGGATATTTCAGAGGAAGTAGAGGAGGTAGAGGAGGAGGAAGACCCTGAAGAAAGAGAAGTTCTTGATGAAACTGATGCTAGTCATGACAGTGACAGTAAATCGGAAGGTGTTCCTCTTCCTCAGCAGGATGGTACCAAAGATGGGAGCGATAAAGAGAAGCATGCCGAACTTCTTGCTCTTCCTCCTCATGGATCTGAAGTATATTTTGGGGGCATCTCCAGCGATGCATCTTCTGACGATCTCAAGAAACTATGTGAGCTAGTTGGCGAAGTTGTGGAAGTGAGTACCGTCTACTCTCTTAGGGTTAGCATTTCAATGTGTTTTTTCTGCATTCATATTCTCTTTTTTCCTGCAGGTTAGAATAATGCTGAGCAACAAGGATAGCAGGGGATATGCTTTTGTTACTTTCAGAACTAATGACCTGGCTTTGAAGGCCATCGAGAAATTGAACAAGGCAACTTTCAAGGTTTGTTTCTGTTGATTAAAGTTGACTCATGTTCTCATGTCAATGAATCTTAATATACCCCTATTTATGCACTCAAGTCTTAGTGTCCATCTGTAATCGTGTACCTGCAATGCACATTAATATTAGGCAATATATTAATTGCATTGCATACTAATATTCTACTCCCTCCATCCGAGCGTTTTTGACACGTGTCAAAAACGCTCCTATATTATGGGACGGAGGGGGTATTTGATAAGATCTTAATTGCACGTCAATATTAGCTAAGATATAATTATTTGATAGCCCTAGCATGGATATTGGGTATGCTATTAATTAGGAGAGGATTGAGTGAGGAAAGTGATCTGGGCTGGACGTGCGTGGGGCTGTGGCAGAACATTGAATCTTGGCCATTCGATTGGATGGCAGACCACCGGAGTAATACAGACTGCTAGATTTAGTTAAGTAAATTAGATCAGGGGGTGGTGGATCTCTTGTGTACACTAATATTGGTGGGTTTAAAAAAGTTGCAATTGATGTTTTTATAAGTAGTAGAGATGGATATTGGCATAGTATATTGCAAGCTTAAACAATTACATGCTTATCTTATGTACTCCATGCCTCCCCTGATAGCCAGGTGTGAATACAGTCTTGTTAAAAAGAATGAAAAAAACTTAACTTCTGTACTCCAGAATACAAGCTCTTGTACACTTGAAAACTAAGTGTATTGTTTTGTTAAAAAGTAAGTTTAAAGTGTGATACCTTCTGTTGATTGCAATTTTTTATTCATTTTAAATTACAGTTTTGTCGATGACTAACCATGATTATACTGATATTTTAAGACTCCATATAGTGTGGCGCATACATATCGGTTCCAGTTGCACCTGAAAGCCTTTTCATTTTGAATTATTATGCTAACTTAACTTTGTCATGTGCTTCTCATAACAGGGAAAGAAGCTAAGAGTTTCTTCCTCCCAGGCTAAGAACAAGCTATTTGTTGGAAATATACCTCACAGTTGGTCATTTGATGATTTTAAAAAAGCAGTGGAAGAAGTTGGTCCTGGAGTATTAAAAGTTGATCTGATTAAGGTAAAGATTTTGATAATCATAACTTGAATAGTTCCACAACTATACCGTGCACCCCCACAAATCTGCTTTTTACCCTTATAAAAGATATTCTGTTTTTATAGGATCCACGTACAGATCGCAATCGGGGTTATGGTTTCGTTGAATACTATAATAATGCATGCGCTGAGTATTCAAGGCAGAAGATGACTGCACCAAATTTCAAATTAGATACAAATGCTCCTACTGTCAGCTGGGCAGATCCCAAGAATGGCGATTCTGCCTCTACAGGCTCTACTTCACAGGTTCCTGAAACATCTGATGGACAAATGATACCCTTTGTTTCTTGTTAAATTGTCATTGATATCTTATATGAACTTCCTATTTCGTGGTTCTAGGTCAAATCTGTATATGTCAAAAACCTGCCCAAGAATGTTACTCAAGGACAGCTGAAAAAGCTGTTTGAGCGCCATGGTGAAATCATAAAAATTGTTCTCCCCCCTTCAAAAGATGGTCATGATAATAGGTATGGTTTTGTTCACTTTAAAGACCGCCACATGGCCATGAAGGCTGTGAAGAGCACAGAGAAATATGAGCTTGACGGTGAGCTTTCTTCTTGTGTTGGAATGCTGTACTATGTCTTGTTTGTTCTGTTTGGTGCATTTAAGGTAACAAATATTTCTTTAACAGGTCAGCTCCTGGACTGCTCACTCGCAAAACCTCCTGCTGATAAAAAAGACGATGCAGTATCATTGCCTACTGCCAAAGGAGGTCCGTTGCTCCATGCTCCACTTGGATATGGTATGCCGCGGCCAGATCCTTATGGTGCGCCTCCTGCTTATGGTGCCCCTCCTGCTTATGGTGCACCTCCTGCTTATGGTGGACAGGTATATCACATCTCCTGATGCCTGCTTCATGTGGTAAATTGGTAATACATACATACATACATACATGGAAGGGATAAAACTTGCTAAATGTTACATGTGTTGGAACTTTTGCAGCCTCTGCTCTATGCTCCAGGAGCTCCTCCAGGTGCAGCAATGGTTCCAATGCTTCTACCGGATGGCCGTCTTGTATATGTTGTGTAAGTACTGCCATCTATTTTCCTGAAAACCCGATAAGTAGCTGCTGTTAGGAGTAGATGACTCCCTATTGCATCAGACTGCTGTTATTAAGGTGCTCTCCTGTTTGTACATACATGCATGCATTCTTTACATTTAACTATCCAGTACACATTAAAAGTAGTAACAAAGATATGCAGGGGATAGCACAGAATAAACATCAGTACAGCATATACCTCTTTCTTGGCACAGGATGGGTAGAGAAAATTCCGTTTACCTAGCTATGGCCTCTTTCCATTTTACAGCAAATGGAGACTTGGTCATTTTCGATTCAATGGTGCTGATTGATGTCGTTTTAAATCTGCTACCGTGACTGATGTGAGTGTTGTGTTTGATATATTTCCAATGCTGAAAACATATTCCATTCCTCTTTGGCAGGCAACAGCCTGGAGCGCAGCAACATTTCGCTTCCCCTCCGCCCCAGGTGCGGCAACATCAGCATTTCACATCTCCTCCGCCACAGGCACGGCAAATTGGACGTCATGGTGGCAGCGGTGGCGGTGGAGGCAGTGGTGGATCAAGTAGGTCCGGGTCGGGTACAAAGCGCCCGAGGGGAGAAGACAACAACAGCAGCAGTCGCAACCGACAACGCCGGTATTGATCGCAGGGGTGTATGGTGGTGCTTCGGTTCTAGCGCCAGCTAATTGTGTAATAAGTACATGTCGCCCTGGTCGGATTTTCCATACAAACCTGCTTAGCCCGGTGAACTGTGAAACCGTTTTCGGCATCACCATTCATTCGGAACTGTGTTAGGTCACCTCGAGGTAGTTTTGGTTTGTCTAGGCGTAATTTCTTGTAATGTGGATCAAGTTTAGAAATGGCAAGAACAGCATCGGTGTCTGATATCTACTAGTATCCATAGGCTGCAGTGTCAAGAAGAACCCAGACCTGATCGCAGAATAACAGCAAATGGCACATCCATCTGAGGTTTAGTCCATTTACATGTCGCCCAGTTTAGATTTTTCTTTTTGAGCCCATGCAGGTATGCAGGAGAACTGCATGAGTTAATATGTAGTCGAAGAAGTCTTCAGGTTACAAAACACGAACTACCCAAAGAAACAAAAGCTGCACGCACAAAGCGACCTTGGTCAAAACAACTGCCCTGGACAATTTAGCCCCCGCTCTGAACCAATTGTGCGCATTACATTTAATTAGAACAATGCCTGTGTGTTGCTACGGGCAATATCTAGCAATTTCATGTGAAGAATTACTCCTTCATATCGATGGTTGATATCATAGTTGAATGTCCATGACGAGCAAAGGCGCAAGAAAGACAAAAATCAAGCATAGCCAAATATTTCTCCAACAATTGCAAAAAAAAAGTGCTCATGGCTTAGAATTAAAGAAACAGAGGGCATGACTTCCAAATTAGTTTTTGAATAGATGCATGATTTAACTTTTGATTCTAAGTATGCTAAGTACAATGCGTAAAATTTAGGCGCGTGCTACAAATCAACCGGTTGATTTGTTGAGAAAGTAAACCGCCTTGACAGCCATTGGATCAACTAGCTCTCAGCCGTCAGATCCCGCAGACACTTAACCACGTGCGATGCGCTTCGAGGCGAACGACCGTTGCAACGCACGGTCTGTTGCAATGCAGCATACCCCCGCAGACAGACTCACACCTGATCCCCGCGAATCGCGCGGCGGCGGCGGCGACCGTGGCAGGATCTGGCCATCATCCGCCGTCGTTCTGCCGCCGCAGCACCACCGGAGCATCGAAACACCACCACCTCCCCCCTCCTCCATCTACCACTAGCTCCCCTCTCCTGGTTCGTTCCAATGGCGCACATCGCTAGGGATATGTTCGCCTCCACCTACAATCGAAGCTCCGGTGGGTCTGCTGCATCCCGGTGGACGGATCCAAGTTCAGCGACTGGTGTACACCCCAGGGAAAAACGGCCCCTGGCAAGCATCTACCATAACCCGCCGGTGGTCTTCCTAGAGGCCACGACATCTACATCTGCTGCAAATTGGGTAACAACTCTGTGAAAACCCTAATAATTTTCATAATTTAGTTGTAGCAAATGTTAAGTGTTGCAAAAATGAGCATGGGTAAATCTGAACATTGAGCTTCGATAAAAACACCATGATACATTGGTAGGGGGGTGAAATGTACAGTTGCTGAATTTTTACTGAAAAACAGAGTATTGTATGTTGATTTGAAAACACAGTTTCAGAGAGTGCAGCATGAAAAATAACATTATGTTGAAAGAAATGCAGTTAAACATGTAGCACCCTCAAAAAATAAGAAGTTGAAACAAAAAAATGTAGCTTATGGAACTAATTAAGTGCTGAAAAGAAAATGATTGTGAAACTGAACTTAAATTTACTGAGTCAAATGAAGCATACTTACATCCCTGAAAAAATGAAATTATGATGCTGAACTCTTTTGTTGCTTGATGCATTTACATGCTTCAAAAAATTGTTGAAACTATAAAATTGCATTCCAAGAAAATGTATTTCGGGTCATGAAGCATCACTTGTGCTTACAGACTAGCTAAATAAAACTTTTGTTTTGCTGTTGATAGGCTACCCACAGTGGTACAGGAGGTGAGGAGAGCTTCACTGAACATCAATTTGATGCAAACTTTGGAACAACTGCAGCAGCTGCAATGAATGAAGATGATGAAGATGATGAGATTTCATCTCAACCACTTGCACCCTATGTTGGGATGCAATTTGACTCTGTTGATGATGCTAAGCAGTTCTACAACGACTATGCATTCAAAATGGGCTTTGGCATACACATATCTGCTTCAAAGAACAGCCAAAAGAAGGGGCCTGCGATACTAATCAAGAGGGTGTTCCGGTGTGTCCATGCCGGAAAGCCAGAGAATAAGGCCGATACTAGCAGTGCTTCGGAAGCAATCTCAACGGAACAACACTCATCTAGCAAAGAGTCTTGGTTTGAAATGGATGTCGCAAACAAGCGTCAGAAAAATAGATTGGTGCGTCATGATTGCAAAGCACACTTAATAGTTGGGCTGAGGGGTGATAATGGGTTGTTTCATATTCTATTGCAGAGCATACACACCCTCTGATGCCACATCCAGAGCGTGTATGGTTCTACCGCTCACACCACAACATTCCGCAAGAAGATTTGGATCTCATATTGACAATGCATGATATTAACTTCTCCACATCATCATGCATGGGAATGCTTGGGAGGGTTCGTGGTGGGGACCGGAGGATACTGCCATATGTCAAGAGGGATGTTACAAATGTTCGGTCCAAGCTGCGGCAAACCATAAATCTCCGGGACATGGACATGACAGTTGCATACTTTGAGAGGCAGCAAGATGAGAATCCTGAATTCTACTTTGCCAAAACAGTTGATGAGGAAACAAACTCTGTCACGGGGCTGTTTTGGGTTGATGGGAGGACAAGGGCATTGTACCCTAAGTACAAAGATTGCATCTTCTTTGACACCACCTTTTGCACAAATAGGTATAACATGTTGTTTGCTTCGATTGTCGGCGTCAACAACCATTTGTAGACAATTTTGCTGGGGTGTGCTTTGCTTCCGAATGAACAGATTGAAAATTTCAAGTGGGTGTTCCAGCACCTTTTGATTGCGATGAACAATGAACACCCATTGAACATCATGACAGACCAGGACAAGGCAATGGAAACAGCCATTTCTGAAGCCTTACCAAATACAGTGCATAGATGTTGCAAATGGCATGTCCAGCGGAAAGCGAGGGAGAAGTTGGGTAGAATACTCAGCAGGGATGAAGTTTTTGAGCAAGCTTTCTACACATGCATCAACGATCCGGACACGGTTGATGAGTTTGAGGAGAACTGGTAGCACATGATACATTGCTTTCAATTGGAAGATAATAGACACCTTTGCAACATGTGGCGGACTCGGCATACCTGGGCTCCAGCATACTTCCGGAAATGCTTCTTCCCCTTCACAAGCACTACAGGGAGGTCGGAGGGCCTCAACTCTTACTTCAAGACATTCATCAATCCTCAAGAGTCGGTTTGGAAATTTGTGCAGCAGTATGAGGTGCTCCAGGAGACGATGCTAGATCGTGAGGACAACCAGGCTTTCATTGCTGAAGCAACAACAACACCTCTTTACTCGAAATACAACATTGAGCGTCAGGCAGTGAACTTCTGCACTCGGGCAGTTTTTGGCAAGTTTCAATCAGAAGTGATTGCATCGACGGGATATGTAATCAACCAGGTCCCTGCAATTCACAGTGGAAGCATGAACTTTGAACTTTTCTCAAATTACTATGAGGACCCAAAAATATTTAAAGTAAATGCTGAGATGTCAGATGAGAAGTTTGAGTGCAGTTACAGCTGTTTTGAGATGAATGGAATTATATGTGCACACAACATTAGAGTGATGACTCATCTAAATGTGCAGACTATCCCACAACGCTATTTGCTAGAGAGGTGGTCTGAAAAAGCAACAACACCAACAGGCAGCCAGCTTCTGGATTTTGGACTCCCATCGAACAATACCCTCAAGTACAACTCACTCTGCAGGAAACTTACTTGGTTGGCCTCATAAGCTTGCAGCAATGACTTTGCATACAACCTGCTAAATGATGCAGCAAATCAGCTTGAGTGTGTTATAGCTGCAGCAAAAAGAGGGGAACTACCAGAGCAGCAGGAAGAACATCAACAGCAAATGCAACAGCAACCAGCAGAAACTCAAAAGGTGCCAAGTCGGCAGCGACAAAAAGCCAATCCAACAAAGCAACAAGGTCAAGCCACCAACCCGGCTCCACGACATGAACAAACGGCTGATCCGCCTGCTGCACAACTGGGTGCCATGCTTCAAAACCCAGCGCGTGTTTCGAAAAAAAGTCGACCAACTGAAAAGGAGAGGAGGAGGAAGACTCTGCTTGAGCAACAAGAGGATGCACACAAGAAGAAGGCTAGACAAGAGGAGAAGAAAGAGGAAAAGAAGAAGGAAGCCAAACCAAGGGCAAAGCCTGGACCAGAGAAGAAAATGCTTTGCAAGTATTGCGATGAAGATGGTCATGCCATACAAGAATGCAAGTACTTGAAAGCAGCAATGTCTATCAAGAAATGTAGATATTGCAACGAAGATGGCCATCATGTTCAGGAGTACTCCTACCTAAAAGCTGCAATGTCGAGAGATGAAGATATGGCTAAAGCAACAGAACTTAGGCTGTGATGTAGAAAATACACATGTTTTGAGATTGGGAAAAAAGACACATGTTTTGAGATTCTGTACCCAAATGTTGTATTGAGCAACGTAATGCAAACAAAAATATGTTAGGTGCTAAGAAAAATCTGAAGCATTATTGGGTGTCTTGTATGTATTGGTGTTGACACATCCAGTTGCAATTTAATAGGAGAGTAATTTTTGTATTTGAAAATGAAAGCAACATTCAAATAAAAGTTACTTCGATTCACGATTAGTTTTCGTGCTGATCGCACTTGCTATGCATTCCGATTCCGTTTTCACTTCTAGTGTGTGTTTCATCAGTGGGAAAGAAGGAAGTGTGAAAAACATGAAGGATGAAAAACATCCAGTCATGATACTGGTTGCTGCATTTCACTGTTCAAAAAGATGAAGTGGGAAAAATGAAACATGAAAACATCATCTCTTTGATGTTGGTTGCTTTATAAAAAATAGAGAACAATCATGGGGGCGGGTGTTGCGGTTAAAAAATATCTTTGCATGTATGAAAACATCATCTCTCCTTGTAGATCTGAAACACATCGAGTTACAGTGGCACTCTTGCTCCAAAAACATTTCGACAAGTGTTTCGCTAAAAATATCACTAAGGACTTAAGAAAAAAAGAAACTACTGGCCACTACGAGCACGCCACTCTAGCTCTCCCAAGACCACCTTGCTAATCTTGCGTCTCAAGAACGACCACCCTTTTGATGCAGCATCTTCTTCAGCTGCTCCGCAGGGTCCAACTTGTTGTCAGGGTGCCTCAACAGATCTGAAGCAATCCTCATCCGCAACTTTGGAATGTATTCCTGGTACAAAAAACGGAACAAAAGAGGGTCAAAATGATGACACCGACAAAAAAATCCAACTAACAGGGTGGAGGTGCATTTTTCATTCGCATAGCGGCTCACCTGATCAAATGATGCCATGACCACAGCATCGAAGTTCTCCAAGTATAGAATAGCAAAAAATCTGTAATCATAGCTGGAGCGACAAAAAAGCACAATGAAAACAATGTTTGAGTATCCTACTGTTTGTGCAACATAAATCGAAACTTTGAGATACAAAAATGAAGAAAATGTTTCCTTACTAAGTTCCTTGCTGTGGATAAACTGGATTAAACTCTTCAAACAAATCGAGATCATGTTTGAATGCTGGTTCACTCCTTGCCACTCTCTTTAGGTTCGTGATCTGATTTAAAATGATCACATGACACACAAAAAATGATCCATAAGTATTCCAGGGGGAGGGGGACATTGTTGATAAAAAAACATGAGCATATAATTCCTTACCATATTGTTGGTTGCCTTGTGCAGCAGTTGCACGTCTTTGTTGTTCTTTATTGGGTCGAAAACGTTGAATTGCTTCATTGCCAAGTCTGCAACAACTACAGCCCAGTGCCTCTTCCGGACAACTGTAAAGAAAAGCTGCAAATGGAACAACTATGAGGTTACAAAAAAGCTGCGACAAAAAGAAATGAAATAACAACATGTAAACTAAACAGAGAAAAGAAATATCATACTAGATCGCAACTTGATATGTTGCTGCTCTCACAGGCCATCCTAAACTCCCTTTCACACAGTTTAGGATCAAAAACTTCGAGCTCAGCAGCCAATTGACCCTAAAAACCCAGAAACAACAACGGAAAAAGAAAGTAAAAATGATGATGCAAAAAGAAATGATATATGAAAATTGAAAAAGATGCTATGGAATGTGTCCACTAACACTCATAAAAATGAGAATGCAAACTTCTTCGGCTTCTTCCTGCTGCAACTTTGCTCCATGTTGAAAGTTTTGAGGTAGAGAGTCATGACCTCATTGTCAATCTCGGCTCGTGGCTTTAGCGAGGCATGGAAATTCTGAAGGGAGGTGTGGACGCCATCTATTTCAATGAAAGCAGGGCTGCATATTCAATACATAAAAAAGTGATGCATTAGCTACAGTATATGATGGAGAGAGAAGTTTTCACATCAAACCAAAAAATATAGTTTGAATCAGAAACATAAACAACTATGAAATCTTCATGAGCATGTTATGAAAGAAAAGCCAAAACACTCACAGAGATTCGCCTTCCTTTGGTTTCCTTAACTTGTATCTGTTCATAACATACTGCTGATGCAAAGTGTCCCCGGTTGCATCAATCTTAATCTTCTTCATCTTCAGAACCCCATCGGGTGACTGGCCAGCCCTTTTCTTCTTCTTGACAGCCTTCTTCGAAGCACAACTTGGCCCGGAATCAACATTTGGTGTTCCAAATCCAGAGATAGTTGAATTACCTTGCATCAAGACACATAACAAAAAAGAAAAATAAAGGTTAGATATGAAGCTTCAAACCAAAGAAACAAGAAAAAAGGAAGAAATAGCATGTAAAACACACCTAAAGACCCAACAGTTACTGCGGTGACAACAAGAGATGCATCAAAGATAGGCTTGTTGATCTCATTTGAGGTGGAAACTTTTGGATCGCTGTCAAAAGGAGAAGAAGAGATGTCTGTTGCAACTGGATGTGCAATCTTATTCACATTAGCCCTAGCTGCCTCTGGCGTTTTTTCAAATGTAGGCCTCGCTGAATCCGAGTGCATCGCAGCAGAGGGAGTGCCAACTGCATATGGGATCTTTGAAGATTTAGGTGGCACTTCCTGGTGAAACCACTCGTAGTCTTCGCTCCCAACTGGAAAAAGGTCACACAATGGGCCATCATCCCATTCCATTACAGCGGCTTCCATTGCTTTCAGTGTGCCCTGTGATAGGATAACTGTGCCATCATTGGCAGCAACGCCCTCAGCATCCTTGCCATGGTTGACACGTGGACTTGCTTCTGCATCGACCTCTATTGAAACATCCTGCTGTGCAACCTCCTGTTCAACCTCCTTTGCCAAGTCTAAAGGCCCCTTGCCAACTTGAGCGCAACTCTGCCCTTGTTTCAACACGGTATCACCAGCACCTTCGAAGCTAGGAGTCCTGGGGCAAGCTGACACTTGCCTTTCCACTTCAGGTTGTTGAGCTGAGGCGCTGGTATTAGGCGCGGATGCTGCGTTGCTTCCACCTGCAACGAATGTTACATCTCCTCTGCCCTTATCCTCCTTCATCCTTGAATTGCTCGAATGAACTTCAACCAAAAGATCCCCCACCCTCTTACAGAACAATGACTGAAAAACCTTCCCAATAGAATTCAGAGTGCTCTTCAACTCCACTTCATGCAGATTCTTGTGCTTCTCATATATTTGTTGCATATGCTCCGGGATCTGCTCCAAAGCATAAAACACAATGAGGTCCTGGAAACAAGAAGAAAAAGAAATAGACAGAAAAGAAGTGATGATGAGTGGGAAATATGCACCTCCAAGTCTGCACTTGATGGCAGTGGGTGCAGCCACTCATCTAGTGAGCCGCATACATCGCCGCCTAAGTCATTATCATCCGTGTTGTGTGCTCTTGTTGCATCGGGGGGAGGAGCTGCTGGCCCATGCGGTTGCTTCTGACAATCAACATTGATGTGGGATCTCTCTGTTGCATATGGGTTGTTTGACAAAAGGTGAAGCTGCAAACAACCAAGAAAAGATTGAATCATGGAAATAACAGGGCGTAAACAAAGAAAGGATTGAAACATGTGTAACCAAGAAAAGATGGATGTCATCTTACATTGCGTTTTCCAAATTCAACCTTGTGGAGGGAAAGCTTGTTTCTATCAAGTTCTGCAACGATTTTGAAGTCATTAGTGCTGACAAAGCACGCCCTAGGAAGAGTCCGATTGAATGTGTGCACACCAGCCAGAGTCCTAGGAATGTCCAAGAAGTCCATGTATATTACTTGCATTATTGATGATTTTGAAGCATCAAGAAAGAAAGGAGCTGAAAAATACTATTGTACATGGCCTAAATGCAAAAGTCAGATATGGGGAACACATCAAAAAAAGAAGAAGATAAAAATGAAGTTTCACAACAAAAAATAAAGTGTAAAAAGTAAAAATGGGCAAACCGCAAACATTTGTAGACACCCTCCAATCCAGAACCCACCTAGTCCAGACTTCCTCTTTTTTGGTACTTCTTCACCTCTCTCATAGCAACACCCAATACATGCTCATCCCAAGCAAACTCATTCAACTTATCGATATCCATCAAGCTAGGAAGGTACTCTATCGGTATCATATTCCCAGTGCCAGGGGTTAGCACAAGACCAAGTGAAAGTGTAAGTGCATCTAGTGCCACCCCTAGTTGGTTTTGGAGTATTGACGACAAACCTGGTTGAGGGACTAATGTGTTTGGGAGAATTGCAGGATAACACAGGTAGAAGTCCCTCGCGTGAAGACTATGGAGTGTGAAGACTTAGCAGTTTCGTCGTTCTGTGTTTTTCTTTGTTGAGTCATAGGAACCACCGTACTGTTAATTGGGGTCCAAGAGAACCAGTCAGAATGACTAAAGTGATGCTTAACCAAAATCCTATGTCTTCGAGTGAAGACAATGAGAGCAAATCTTATCCAGAGTTGGATAAGTCAGCTTTGCTTGTAGCCCAAGTAAAGTTGATGTGTGTGTTTGAAATCTGACCGTTGGAACACGTGTCAGTTCCTTAGTGACCAAGGGTCATTTCGGACAAATCAGGTCGGGTTGCCTAGTGGCTATAAATAGCCCACCCCCTACAACCATAAATGGTTGGATGCTCAGAGTTAGTGTACGGCTTTTGTCGTTTGAGAGCAACCCACCTCGAAGCCTTTGAGAGAGAATTCCTTGCGAGGATAAAGCCCTAACCACCCAGAGCCAAAGAGTGTTAGGCATCACTGAAGTCTTCCTGTCTCTGTGATCTGGAGACTTATTACACTTGAGGACTGTGAACCCTCCAGCCGGTTAGGCGTCGCGTTCTGAGCATCCAAGAGTCATTGTGAATCGCCGGTGAACAAAGTCTGTGAAGGTTTGGGAGTCTACCTTGAAGACTTGCCAGAGTGATTGGGTGAGGACTGGGTGTCCTTAGCTCAAGGGGAATAAGGTGAAGACGCAGTCTTCTGAGTTGAATCTCGGCCTCCCTAACTAGACGTACAATTGTCACAGCAACTGGAACTGGTCCAACAAATCATTGTCTTCAACGAGTCACTGGTTTCATCCTTCCCTCTCCTTTACATACGGTTGGCCCTGGTGAAGTCATTGTATGATTGCATTATCTTTTGTCTTTACTGAGTGACTGCTTGTTCTGATTGGCTTCACACTATCTTCCTATCTGATCTAAACTTCCTAGCTGCTATTAGTCATTGTGCTTTCACTTCATTGAATATTTGACTATGGCTTGCTTAGTGTAGTCTACCTTTTGCTGCATGGTAATAGGTTTATTTCTATCGTTTGTCTTCGAAACTTCCATGTTTTGAAGACTTTCATAAAAATCGCCTGTTCACCCCCCCTCTAGTCGATCACTAGCACTTTCAATTGGTATCAGAGCAAGGTACTCCCTTGTTCTGTGTGATTCGGTTTAACCACCTGCAGTTTTAGCTATGTCGAGTGCAGGGATAATCAAAGTCTCCGCTGCGTGCCCAGTCTTCGATGGAACTGAATATCCCTACTGTAAGAATAAGATGTGCATGCATCTTGAAGCCATTGATGTCGACTAGACTCCACTGCCAAGGCTGGTGAAGGTGTCATCGCTGCTGATGTCAAGAAGTTCGTTCAACTAGACTCCACTGCCAAGAACATCATCTGTGGTCATCTGACCAAAGGACAGTATGGCCGTGTGAGTGCTTTGGAAACATCTAAGCTAGTCTGGGACTGTCTCTGCAAGGTCAACGAAGGCGTCTCAACCCAGAGAGATCAAAGAATCAATGTCCTTCGCAACCTCTTCAACCGCTTCAAGAGAAATGACAATGAGAATGTCCAGCTCATGTTTGATCGACTCACTGACATCACCAATGAGCTTCAAGCCCTCGGCGCTACTGAGATCACCAAGCATGAAGTCGTCAAGACACTCCTGAGATCACTTGACAGCTCGTTTGACACCCTAGCCCTGATGATTCAAGAACGTCCTGACTTCAAGACACTCGATCCGTCTGACATACTTGAGAGGCTCAACACACATGAGTTTCAGCTTTCTGAGAAAAGAGACATCTACGGTCCCAACTATGGGCGAACTCGTGCCTTGAAGGCAAAAACTGTCTCCTCATCTGAAGAAGAATCTGATAGCAGTTCTTATGATCCTGAAGACATTGGAAAGGAGCTTGCTATGCTTGTGAAGAAGTTCCAAAAGTTCACCAAGAAGAAAGGCTTCAGAAAGTCCTCACGATCAAGCTCAAGGAATGATGAAGCTTCTGCTCATGACTACAAGAAGAGAACATGCCACAAGTACAAGAAACCTGGCCACTACATCTCTGAGTGTCCGCAGTGGGACAATGAGAACAAGAAGAAAAAGAAGGAGTATGATTCTGACGACAAGAAGAAGAAGAAATACTCAAAGTCTTCTTCCAAGTCTTCTTCAAAGTCTTCATCACACAAGAAGAACTCATCTGGCAAGGCTCGTGCTTTTGTTGGCAAGGAAATGGATTCAGAGGAGGAGTCCGCTTCTGAGGAGGCGGAGGTGGAGTCTGGGGAGGAGTCCGATTCTGGCGTGGCAAGTCTGGCTACAGCCTACGTTGCCAAGTCCATCTTCAACACTGAAGACAATGACTCCGTCACCAATACCGATGCTAATGACAAGGACAACTCCACTCCCACCTACTGCTTCATGGCATGTGGTGCCAAGGTAAACTCACGCGTCACTCATTATCAAACATCAAGTGAAGATGACTCTGATTGTGGTTCCAAACCTAGCTACAAAACACTTGCTAAAATTGCAATTGTACAACAAAAAGCTATGGAACATATTCAAAAACTATTAGACAAAAGCGATGACCTGTTCGACGCTGAAATAACTCGATCTCAGTCCTTAATTGAAGACATAAAAAATCTTCATGTTAAGTATGAGGAACTTGAAAGTCGTCATGAAACGCTCCCAACAACTCATGAAAAGCTTTCCTATAATTATCTTCAAAGGAAGCAAGATCTTGAGAAATTGAGAGCGGCTCATGAAGACCTTCAAAAGGAAAACGAGTCACTTCGCGCCAAACAGATCAGTTCCGCTCAGGAAGGATTTGAACCACCATGTCTTAAATGCCTTGAGCGTGATAACGCTACTTCTGTTGCTGAATGTTCTACTGTTGCTACTGTTGCAATATTTTCAACTGCTGATGTGGGAACTAAACCCTCTGCTGAGGATGCCACTGCTATTGCTGATGAGAATGCTAGGTTGAAGACACTGCTTGAAACAGGGATGTTCAAAAGTCTCAAAGGGCATCAGACATTATGTGATGTTCTCAAAAGGCACATCCTGAACCGAAACCCTAGGAAAGAGGGTGTTGGGTTTGAAAGGAAAATGAATGCTGATGGCTCTTACTGGAAACCTGAGCAGTACCCCAAAACCACATGGGTTGCTGCAAAGGAACCTTCAGCGGATCCATCCACCCTATCTGGCTTCACTTGTGCTAATCCCATTGTTATTGATGAATCCTTTGATGCAAACTATAAACTGTTTAAGAATCAGAATGGTGAAGTGTTTGCCAGGTACATTGGTACTAACTGCAAGAATGGGCCGCCTATGAAGAAAGTCTGGGTGCCGAAGAGATGTTTGGAGAATCTTCCTGTGAATGTTGTCATGACACCACACATGAAGAAGACAAACCCCAAACCACAGGCTTCATACGGTCCAAAGGCTTCATACAGACAGAGGACTCACCTGAGTCGCACTAACACAAATGTTTTGCAGGGAAAGCTCACTCAGGCCTATGAATATGAGCGCGTTCCATCAAACCGCCATGTTCATAAGACCAAGAACTACTCTGCTTATTCTTATGAGTACTATTGTCCACCTGCAAGACTTTTTGCTAGGGCTCCAAAGCCAAAGTTCTCAGATGCTGCACTTAGACTCATTGCTTCGAAGCCACCCTTGAAGATGTGGGTGGCTAAGAAAGCTTAACTCTCTTTTTGCAGGGAAAGGTCTCCAGCCGAAAACCAAAATCGTCTGAAGCTATTGCTGGTGACCTTAAACATCTTGCAGGGCGCAAGATCAAATGCCCAAATGGTCTTATTATGTATTTTGTTCTTGAGTCGCTTGCTACTTGCCCTATCAGTCCTAACCTTGATCTAAGCTTTCATAATCCACTTGCTCATCAAATGTTTTTGCTTCACAATTCTCTTCGCGAAGCCTATCCCCCTAACTGCATTGTAGGGTACGACACTAGCTGCTTCAGAATGGATTATTGATAGTGGGTGTACTAATCACATGACTGGCAAGAGAAGTCTTCTTATGGACTCAACCTTACGTCCATCTGACAAAAGTCACATCACATTTGCTGACACTAGTAAAAGCAAGGTATTGGGTCTAGGTAGAGTTGCAATCTCAAGGGATCAACACATGTATAAAGTCATGCTTGTTGAATCCCTTGGTTTCAACTTAATGTCTGTCTCAATGCTTTGCGATTTAAACATGATTGTGATGTTTGGAAAATATCGTTGCCTTGTTCTAATGGAGTCTGACAAGTCTCTAGTTTTTGAAGGGTATCGGAAAGATGATTTGTACATGGTAGATTTCTCAGCAGGACCACAACTTGCCATATGTCTTTTAGCAAAAGCTTCAGAATGCTGGCTCTGGCATCGAAGGCTAGGGCATGCTGGCATGAGGAACCTACACACTCTTGCAAGAAAGAAGCATGTCATAGGCATCGAGGGCGTCAAGTTCAAGAAGGATCACTTATGCGGTGCCTGTGAAGCAGGAAAGATGACGAGGGCCAAGCATCCCTCGACGAAAATCATGACAACGACTCAACCCTTCGAACTGCTCCACATGGACCTTTTCGGTCCCACTCATTACTCAACTCTTACTACTACAGCTTGTCTCTATGGCTTTGTCATTGTTGATGATTATTCAAGATATACTTGGGTGCATATAATCCTCTACAAGACTGAAGTGCAGGATGTCTTCAGACGCTTCGCCAATCGAGCCATGAACAACTATGGCATCAAGATAAAGCACATCAGAAGTGACAACGGCACTGAATTCAAGAACACCGGGCTAGATACATATCTTGATACTTTGGGCATCACTCATGAATTCTCAGCTCTGTACACGCCACAACAGAATGGCGTCATCGAACGCAAGAACAGAACACTTATTGAGATGGCATGGACAATGCTTGAAGAATACAAGACTCCAAGAAAATTCTGGCCTGAAGCCATTGATACTGCATGCCATATCATCAATCGTGTTTATCTTCACAAGCTTCTCAACAAGACATCCTATGAGCTCCTTACTGGCAAGAAGCCAAATGTCAGTTACTTCAGAGTATTTGGTGCCAGGTGCTGGATCAAGGATCCACATCACACTTCAAAATTTGCACCAAAAGCACATGAAGGTTCTATAGAGTCTTCAACCTCTTTCACTATAAAGTGGTTGAAACTGTGGATGTGCGGTTTGATGAGACTAACGGCTCGCAAAGAGAGCACCTGCCAAATGTGCTAGATGAAGTTTCATCCAGTGAATCAATCAAACTTATGGGAACTGGAGAAATCATACCATCTGAAGCTCAGCCTAAAGAGGAACTTATGATCCCCGCACCCGATCAACCTGAAGACAATGCTCAACCTGAAGACAATGCTCAGCCTGAAGACAATCCTTCTAACGATGAAAACGATCAGCAAGAGCAAAATCTTTGTCATGTACATCCTCATGTTGCAAATGAAGTACAAATTGAGAGAATAATTGATAGCATCAATGCACCAGGTCCACTCACTCGTTCAAGGGCAACACAGCTAGCAAATATTTGTGGGCACTTCGCATTCGTCTCAATATCTGAACCCAAGAAAGTTGATGAAGCCTTCATGGAACTTGAATGGATTCAAGCTATGCAAGAAGAGCTTCAATAGTTTGAGCTGAATAATGTATGGGAACTGGTTAAGCGTCCTGATCCTCGTAAGCACAATATAATAGGCACTAAATGGATATATCGCAACAAACAAGATGAGCATGGTCAAGTTGTCAGAAACAAAGCTCGTCTCGTTGCTCAAGGATACACTCAAGTTGAAGGGATTGACTTTGATGAAACATTTGCTCCTGTGGCTAGGCTTGAAGCCATACACATACTGCTGGCCTATGCAAATCATCATAACATTCTTCTGCATCAAATGGATGTGAAGAGCGCTTTTCTCAATGGCAAGATTGAAGAAGAAGTGTATGTTGCACAACCACCTGGCTTTGAAGATCCAAAACATCCTGACATGGTGTACAAGCTCAACAAGGCACTGTATGGCCTCAAACAAGCCCCTCGGGCTTGGTATGACACACTCAAAGACTTCCTGAAGAGCAAAGGCTTCAAACCTGGTTCCCTCGACCCCACTCTCTTCACGAAGACATATGATGGTGAACTGTTTGTGTGCCAAATATATGTGGATGACATTATCTTCGGCTGCATCAATCAGAAATACACTGACGAGTTTGGATACATGATGCAAGAGCAATATCAGATGTCCATGATGGGAGAGCTGAAGTTCTTCCTTGGTCTTCAAATACGTCAGCAACGCAATGGCATCTTTATATCTCAAGAGAAATACCTCAAAGATTGCTTGAAGAAATTTGGGATGCAAGATTGTAAAGGCTTCACGACGCCAATGCCAGCCAAACATCATATGGGTCCCGACGACAATGGTAAAGAGTTCGATCAAAAGGTATACCGCTCCATGATTGGTCCTTTGCTTTATTTATGTGCATCTAGGCCAGATATCATGCTTAGTGTTTGCATGTCTGCCCGGTTCCAAGCGGCACCAAAGGAATCGCATCACTTAGCTGTGAAGCGAATTCTCAGATATCTGGCTCACACCCCAACACTAGGATTATGGTATCCAAAGGGCTTAGAGTTTGATCTAGTTAGATTCTCGGATGCTGATTATGCTGGTGACAAGGTGGATCGCAAGTCTACATCAGGCACATGTCATTTTCTGGGACGATCACTTGTATGTTGGTCTTCAAAGAAGCAGAACTGTGTATCTCTCTCCACTGCTGAATCTGAATACATTGCTGCTGGATCTTGCTGCGCCCAGCTTCTATGGATGAAGCAAACACTCAAAGACTATGGCATTCATCTGAAGCAAGTGCCACTCTACTGCGACAATGAAAGCGCCATCAAGATTGCCAACAACCCAGTTCAGCACTCGAAGACAAAGCACATTGAAATTTGTCATCACTTTCTCAGAGATCATGTAATGAAGGAAGATATTGATATCATACACGTCAACACTGAAGAACAATTGGCAGATATCTTCACCAAGCCCTTGGATGAGAAGAGGTTTTGCAAGTTACGGTGTGAGCTAAATATCTTGTAATCCTCAAATGTCCTGTGATCAGGCACACATCCTAACACTTAAGCATGTTGATGACATAGATGTGCAACACACAAAGTAAAGTATATCTTCAATCAATGAAGACTTACATTCTGAGTGTGAATACATTAACGTGGAACTTGACTTCAGAGCGCCACGATAATTGTGTGTCGTGTCTGGGTCTAATACTTCCTATACGGTGGGTAACGCCACCACCAAATTCTTCTGTTTGAAGTGTTTTACTCATGGCGTTACATCTGCTATGTCTTCACATTTGGATTGTCTTTAATTTCAACTTGTCTTCATGATTATCTTCACTATACTGATTTGATTGTCTTCTGATATATACATATTTGTGTTCTGTCCTCTACAGCATTCACTTATAGCTATGTATTCCTTGTTGAATTTTTTGAACTAAGTGAATGTGATTGGACCCTAAACTCTCTATGCTCTCTATCTCAACCTCTATCTGTCCAAGTCATATGCATTCTATTGAAACTGTCGAATGTCTTCTCTGCGTCCTTGTCAGCAGAAGACATAGAGACAAACATTAATCCGTTTTCAATGCTAAATCCTTTCACCTGAAACCTGGAGAAGTGGGAATGACCACCCGACAATCCAGGCGTGCGTGGGAACGTGGAACAACCTCTGATGTGTTGCATGAAAGCCACGTGTCCTTCAGATGTGAATCCCTAGGGGCACCTGTGTAATAACACTGTGCCGTCCCTATCCCTATAAATACATGCCTCACCACAGTCATTATCCTTTCTTCCACTCTCGCACAAAACCCTAGCGCCACCGCTAGCTCTCGACGATGCTGGTGACGAAGCGCTTAGCTGCCGCGACTTCACCGACGCCGTCCTCACGCCGGCCGCTGTCTTCGTCCTCTCCGCCGCCGCCGTAGGAGTCCTCCGTCGCTAAGTTAGGGCACGGTGGATTGAACTGCTCGGTCTCCTACTCTTCCCATCTAGCAGTTCATCATGTGGTAAATAAAACTCTCTTTTTACCATCTTGTTGATCCTAAGAGATTCATCCTGTTCACCGAAAGTGGTTTCTGCCTACTCAATGTTAGATCTATCCTGTTTGTATCTCATATAATGCCTAGTATATTCACTTAAGCTTCATAACGAGTTAGATTCCTCACTTGTACCTATTCCTAGATTCGTACAAATCTGGAACCAACCCCAAACACATAAGTGAATGTCTTCGCACTATGAGGTCAATGTCTTCAAACTGATTTACCTTCAAAATCTTCTGAGAATGCATATGACCTCTCCCCTTCCCTCGCATCTCTAATGCTGTCACAGGTACATGTCTGTGGGAGAATCCCTTGGTTCTCATAGTCTGCTTTCGTTTGCAGAATTCTTACAGCATCACATTAACTCTCCCGAAGCCAGTTCATGTTTGACCAGCAAGCGGAAGCCTTTGAAGCCTTTGAACGTGTTGACGCCATTCAATTTGAAGTTCATGGCTACAGAGAAATCAGCAAGGAAGGGTGGCAGACAGCGTCGAGGGGGAACATCAAGAGATCTGCCTGATGACCTCTTAGAGTTGTACAAGACAGATCCAGAAGAGGATTACAAACAGCGCAAGACACGAATCCAATGGATTCGAAGATATTGGGCCGAACAATGGTTTAAATACAAGTTTGTGACCCAGGAGTATGCTGAGAAGAATGCTATCAAGAGTCCTTGGGGTGACATTCTCTTCCGAAATCTTCAACCCAAGACCAGAGCTGAAGCCATTGCTCAGGGTTTCTATCCCTGTATGGTCCGTGGACCACAACCTGACAATGCCGACCCATCATCACTGCTCTGGTGTCATGACGATAATCTCTTCAAGCGCAACTTCCAGCACGCAAAGGCATCGGCCAAGGAAAACAAGAAGTCATTGGGACTAGACTTCAACCCTGGTCCTTCTGCTCCACGGGCTGACGGCACACGCGATGCTGAACCCAATATCATCGGACCTTTCTACAATCTTGATGGTCTTATCACTCACATTTCTGTTCAAGGTGCCAAAGTAGATCATTCTGATGATGATGCCGACACTGATGAAGCCCCAGCTCCTGCTCCAAAGCCATAGAAGCCAAAGAAGGCTAGAGCTAGTCAACTGCTCCTCCAAAAGCTTCACGTGTGAAGCCACTGGCTACTGCACCTCCTGAAGACAGTGTGCAGTCTGAAGATCTATCACGTATCTCCAAGAAGACGGAGATGAAAAAGAATACTGATCAAGCATTGACTCCTGCTGCCATTTTGCGAGACAAACACATTGACCTGTCCAGTGATGAGGATCTTGCAGATGACGCTCTTGAGCAACTGATTAAGAGCAAGGAAGAAGCAGAAATGTTCAATGACTTGCCTCTCTTTGACGTGGCAATCATCCACAACTTCATTGATGAGTGGCTTGAAACCCCCAATCTCAGCTTTGACGATCTGCAACTTCCAATTGGCCTCAGCGTCTCTTTCACTGGCCCCATTGCTTCTGAGCTAGCTCTAGCTCAGCGCATCATTGAACTGAAGCAAAAGATCGACTATGAGAAAGCTCAGTTCAAGAAGCACATGGCAAAGCTTAGCGTGCAAGATGTCAAAAACTTCAAGGTTATGTCGCATGAGCTCAAGGAAGCCTTTCTCAAGAAACGAGAAGAAGCCAAAGGTTCTCGTGAGCGCATGAAGAGTCTAGCTGACAAGTGCGTGCAAGCCTACAATGAAGCTGAGAAGCGCAAGGCTCTTGGGCGTCCTGGCATCGACCCCCGAATGGCTGCAAAGAAGAAGAAGAAGCCATCGACTAACAAATCTGCACCTTCAAGGCAGGAAGAACCCCGCATTGTCTTCCCAAGCAGCATGTCCGGCTCGAAGCCAAAGGTCACGTCCACCACTTCAGACCTGAGGAAGACAAGGGCTGCCGAGGCTGAAGCCAGAAAGAGGAAAAATCCTGACGCTTCTGATGTCGCTCCCTCCAAGAAGAAGCGCAAAACCAAGAAAGATCGGGCTTCTCCCACAGAGCCCCTTGTTGTCGAGCCCATCTCGGTTGCTCATCCTAACTCTTCGCATCAAGAACGACGGATGATAGTTCATGAGCCTGCTTCCACTGAGGCTCCTGAAGCTGAAGACTTTCCAGTAGTTGACCCCACCGCTGCTGAAGACATTGGTCACCATGATAATGTTGAAGATGATGTAGTTCTTCCTCAGATCGAGCACAACTTGGTATCATCACCTGTTCTCATGAACAGCAAACTCGTCAGCATTGGTCGTCCTCTGACACCAATTGCTCAGGATGCATCATGGGATGATCACCCACAACAACAAGAAACCCCTAGTACTCCCCAACAACAAGTCACCCACCAGTGAAAGAAGAAGGGGATGACTTTGAGGCCCAGGAGACTCCATCTTCACAAGCGTCGCCAGCGTTACGCAGGCTTCGCAAAGGACCAAGGCCCCAAGTCCCTCTTTCGAGCGTTTCAGAAGGAGAAGTGCACCACCAATCTGTTGCACGTCAGGTGTTCCCCGAAGCCACTCCTCCTGTGAACGTCTCCAAGTCTGAAGCTAAAGTTGCTGAAGACAATCCGGCTGCATCAGCCGAAGAGAAACAAGCAGAAGAACGTGTCCCTACTTCCCCCATCACTGAAGAAGCTGCTCCTGAAGTGAACGTGTCAGTGCCCGACCCTCCAGCTCCTCAAGTGGAGGTTGAGAATCCTGAGGCTGCCACCACTAACACCACTGAAGCCAATGACGTGCTCATGGCTGAAGACAGTGTGGAGCCTGCACCTAACATTGTGCCAGAAGCCAATGAAGCCAATGATGCACCTGCAGTAGATGTGCAGCCTGACGCCTCTGTTGATGCCACTGCTCCTGTTCCGCCACCAAGGCCACATACTATTGAGCAAGCATACAACTATGGTCAGCTCATCACTGTCAAATGGCCTCTTCTTGTTCCTCCACCTGCTGCTGGTCCCCAATTTGACTATCACGTTGAGCGCAGGCCTCAGGTTCAGAAGCCAATGCCAAGGCTGCCTAGGTTTCTAGGCACTGCATCTGCACCTGGATCATTCAATATCAATGGCTTCAAAGCACACAACACCTTCTTCAATAGCGCCAAGAATCCCTACTCTAAGGCAAGAATATCTTCTGATCGGTTCTGGAGCTATCAGCAGCGAAGTTATTACTCATGCATCTTGTACAATCAAGGTCGCATTTTTCCCCATATGCGTCTTGACACTGAAGGCATAACTGGTCTGCCCTGTTTGGAAGAAGCGCTGGATTGCTTCAGAGAATCTGGCTTGTTGCAGTTCGTCACTAACAAGGAGCATTGGAACAAAGAATTGTTGCTCCAATTCTATGCCACTCTTCATATTCGTGGCTACAACAGGGATCCGAAGACTTGGGTCCTTGAGTGGATGACAGGCAATGTTCATCACAAAGCCAAAGCCTTTGATATCATTGAGCTCACTGGCCTGCCCACTCCAGGAGATCTTTATGAACCTGGTTGTCAGCTTCACAGTGCTGCTATGGAAAGCATTTTTCACAAGTCTGAACCCAACATGAGTCAGATGCTTAGCATGATGAAGCCTTTGCCTCCAGATGCTGCATATCCTAAGGAGTTCTTTGTTGAAGACCTTGAGTATCTGCCACGCACTATCTATCACATCATAAGGCGAACTCTCTGGCCCATCAAAGGACATTCTCCACATGCAAAGCTGGAAGGTGCAATGAAGACTTTGGTCTTCCATATTCTTCACGGCAAAAGCTTCAATGCACAAGACTTCTTCATCCGCCAACTTGCTGCATCAGGATTTGATCTCTTTGGCTTGAAGTTTTACGCTCCATGGATTATGCGTCTGATCAAACTACACTCAGCTGTCACCTATCAGCCCTGTGCTTGCAATCATCGGATTTTTTTGCCTGACGTCGATATGTCAGTTGAAGCCATCTATCCAGAGCCTGCCAAGGAGCCCCTTAGTCTTCAGAATGCTGATAAGAAAAGTTTCTCACGACACATTGAAGGCGACCCAGCAGTCACTCTTGTTTATCCTCTGGATGGTACTACCCGTGCACCTCATCGTGCCCTCACTGAAGCCACTGAAAGCACCATTGCACAACGGCCCAAGAAGGGATCTCGTGTTCTCAATGATCGAGAGCTTCTGGTTGCCCTTCGTCAGAAACAGGATAAGCATCATGACTGGCTGAAGCGCCAAATGCAAAGCCTCTTGGTGGACGTAAACAGGATTCGCAACCTTGCCACCAAGAATGCCCTTGTCTCCCATGAAACTTTTCGGCGTACATGGAAAGGGCTGACGCTTATGTGTTTTGAAGATGATCTTCAAGATGATGGTTTCTCGGAACGCTTCAAGTTTGACTCAACACCTCCAAGAAGGACCTTGCTGCGGTGTACTCCATCTCTTGAAGACTCTGAGTTCTCCTCCTCTGCTGCAACAGTGAATGCACGTGTCATCGATGATGAAGACGATGCTACTTCACCACCTTCAGCGCGAATCACCACTACACCGAGTTCGTCTGCACCGCCAACCAACTCCGACGACCCTGCTGCTTCACCAACTCCTCATGGGAACGAGTAGGTGCTCTATGTCTTCAAACCTTTTTGGTCCTTACTGATAAAAGGGGGAGAAGCATATGAGTTTGATAGTCTTCAAGCGGGTCCATAAGGGCGGTGGTTTTATATTTTGCCTAGTGTTTACAACTCTCGCGTTTTGATACATTTGGTTCTTTGAGTTTTAACACTCAAAGTCGATGGTCGTCTGCTACTTATTTGCTTTTCTATGATGCGATGATAAATTCCACACGTGCGACGATAAATTCCGCACTTAGGTCATTTTGCAGACGTCCATTTTTCATTATGCATGTCATTATCTTCGTTACATCATATCTTGCATAATGAATTATCATCATAGGTTGAAGAGGATCTCCACAAGTACAACCTGCCATGTGCATTTGCATTCCTAAAGCAAATTACTTATATGCACATCTTCAGGGGGAGCCCTTGCAACTTATGAAGACAATACCCTATCCTTTACAATTTCACATATTTTATTCCCCGTTGAAAACTTCAACCAGTTTGTCATCAATCACCAAAAAGGGAGAGATTGTAAGTGCATCTAGTGCCACCCCTAGTTGGTTTTGGAGTATTGATGACAAACCTGGTCGATGGACTAATGTGTTTGTGAGAATTGCAGGATAACATAGGTAGAAGTCCCTCGTTGATTCGGTTTTCCTACCAGAGATGACCCCTAAAAATGTATGAAGACATTGAAGTCAAAAGTGGTATGTGAAGACATTCACATTGAAGACTATGACAAGAGAGGACATCGCGTGAAGACTATGGAGCGCGAAGACTTAGCAGTTTCGTCGTTCTGTGTTTTTCTTTGTTGAGTCATAGGAACCACCGTACTGTTAAGTGGGGTCCAAGAGAACCAGTCAGAATGACTGAAGTGATGCTTAACCAAAATCCTATGTCTTCGAATGAAGACAATGAGAGCAAATCTTATCCAGAGTTGAATAAGTCAGCTTTGCTTGTAGCCCAAGTAAAGTTGTCGTGTGTGTTTGAAATCTGACCGTTGGAACACGTGTCAGTTCCTTAGTGACCAAGGGTCATTTCGGACAAATCAGGTCAGGTTGCCTAGTGGCTATAAATAGCTCACCCCCTACAACAATAAACGGTTGGCTGCTCAGAACTAGTGTATGGCTTTTGTCGTTTGAGAGCAACCCACCTCGAAGCCTTTGAGAGAGAATTCCTTGCGAGGATAAAGCCCTAACCACCCAGAGCCAAAGAGTGTTAGGCATCACTGAAGTCTTCCTGTCTGTGTGATCTGAAGACTTATTACACTTGAGGACTGTGAATCCTCCAGCCAGTTAGTCGTCGCGTTCTAAGCATCCAAGAGTCATTGTGGATCGCCGGTGAACGAAGTCTGTGAAGGTTTGGGAGTCTATCTTGAAGACTTACCAGAGTGATTGGGCGAGGACTGGGTGTCCTTAGCTCAAGGGGAATAAGGTGAAGACGCAGTCTTCTGAGTTGAAGCTCAGCCTCCCTAACCAGACGTACAGTTGTCACAGCAACTGGAACTGGTCCAACAAATCATTGTCTTCAACGAGTCACTGGTTTCATCCTTCCCTCTCCTTTACTTACGGTTGGCCCTGGTGAAGTCATTGTATGATTGCATTATCTTTTGTCTTCACTGAGTGACTGCTTGTTCTGATTGGCTTCACACTATCTTCCTATCTGATCTAAACTGCCTAACTGCTATTAGTAATTGTGTTTTCACTTCATTGAATATTTGACTATGGCTTGCTTAGTGTAGTCTACCTTCTGCTGCATGGTAATAGGTTTATTTCTATCGTTTGTCTTCGAAACTTCCATGTTTTGAAGACTTCCATAAAAATCACCTATTCACCCCCCCTCTAGTCGATCACTAGCACTTTCAAAAAGTAAAACCCAAGACCTCTGAATGGTAACAACATCATTGTTGCTCGCCTCACAAAGCACACTGATGCAACGGTTGATTGGAGCCCTGCTCCCAGATCGGTAAATGTTGCGCAACTCGTGTGGCTCGTTCCTCTTCAGCACCTCCACTGGCCTGCTCCCGCATGGGATGTTAAAAATATTGGGCACCATGTCTCTTGTAAAATGTATAGTCTTCAATTTATGACTGAAAACATAAACAAAGAAGTTTAACAAAAAAATAGTTGCGAGATCAACCCAATGCAAAAAGTGACATACAGAAGCTCTGCTGCACTAAACTAATGCAAGATCCATATGGCTTTGCTGCACTATTACACAAAGTTCAGTTACAGAAGCAACAGAACTAAAAACACTACTCAAAATCCTGTCATGTCCACTGAAAATGAAAAAAATACAAAAAATGTAACTATTACACAACAAATCAGAAAATGCCGTAATTTGCTAGCTCAAACAATGTAGAGTATTCATGCTGCTGCACTGAAAACAAAGTAAACTATGATGTTGCTAGCTCAAACAATTTAGACTATGGTGTTGCTGAATCAAAAATAACACACTTGCCAACAAAAAACCATGAAAACAAAAACAAGGGTGTACCTGAACATGCATTGGAGGATCGCTGCGGAAAAAGTAAAAAAAGAAAATCATTAGATAACAAAATTTGCTATGAAACATCAGCAACAACATCAAAAAAATGCAGAACACTGCATTCAGTTGCTCAAACACACACCAAAATGCATCAGTTGCACACATCACTGCATCTCATGACCGAACAAAAAAAACTCGAACCTATCAATCTTCATCATGGAAGCTGAAAGTACTAGTGATCGACTAGAGGGGGGTGAATAGGCGATTTTTATAAAAGTCTTCAAAACATGGAAGTTTCGAAAACAAACGATAGAAATAAACCTATTACCATGCAGCGGAAGGTAGACTACCCTAGGCAAACCATAGTCAAGTATTCAATGAAGTGAAAGCACAATGACTAATAGCAGCTAGGCAGTAAGGATCAGGTAGGAAGATATTGTAAAGCCAATCAGAACAAGTAATCACTCAGTGAAGCCAAATGGTGATGTAATCGTACAATGACTTCACAAGGACCAACAGTAAGTAAAGGGAAGGGAAGGATGAAACCAGTGACTCGTTGAACACAATGATTTGTTGGACCAGTTCCAGTTGCTGTGACAACTGTACGTCTGGTTAGGGAGGCTGAGATTCAACTCAGAAGACCTCGTCTTCACCTTATTCCCCTTGAGCTAAGGACACCCAGTCCTCGCCCAATCACTCTGGTAAGTCTTCAAGGTAGACTTCCGAACCTTCACAGACTTCGTTCACCGGCGATCCACAATGACTCTTGGATGCTCAGAACGCGACGCCTAACCGACTGGAGGATTCACAGTCCTCAAGTGTAATAAGTCTTCAGATCACACAGACAAGAAGACTTAAGTGATGCCTAACACTCTTTGGCTCTGGGTGGTTAGGGCTTTATCCTCTCAAGGAATTCTCTCTCAAAGGCATCGAGGTGGGTTGATCTCAAACGACAAAAGCCGTACTTTAACTCTGAGCAGCCAACCATTTATGGTTGTAGGGGGTGGGCTATTTATAGCCACTAGGCAACCCGACCTGATTTGTCCGAAATGACCCTGGGTCACTAAGGAACTGACACGTGTTCCAACGGTCAAATTTCAAACACACACGGCAACTTTACTTGGGCTACAAGCAAAGCTGACTTGTCCAACTCTGAACAAGATTCGCTCTCATAGTCTTCACTCGATGTCTTCTCTTGTCATAGTCTTCAATGTGAATGTCTTCACATACCACCTTTGACTTCAATGTCTTCATACATTTTTAGGGGTCATCTCTGGTAGGAAAACCGAATCAATGAGGGACTTCTACCTGTGTTATCCTGCAATTCTCACAAACACATTAGTCCCTCAACTAGGTTTGTCGTCAATACTCCAAAACCAACTAGGGGTGGCACTAGATGCACTTACAATCTCCCCCTTTTTGGTGATTGATGACAAACTAGTTGAAGTTTTCAACGGGGAATATAATATGTGAAATTGTAAAGGATAAGGAATTGTCTTCATAAGTTGCAAGGGCTCCCCCTGAAGATGTGCATATAAGTAATTTGCTTTTGGAATGCAAATGCACATGGCAGGTTGTACTTGTGGAGATCCTCTTCAACTTATGATGACAATTCATCATGCATGAAAGGTATGTGAAGATAATGAACATGCATAATGGTAAATGGACGTCTGCAAAATGATCTAAGTGCGGAATTTATTGTCGCACATGCAGAATTTATCATCGCATCACAAAATAGCAAATAAGTAGCAGACGACCATCGAGTTTAAGTGTTACAACTCAAAGAACCAAATGTATCAAAACGAGAGTTGTAAACACTAGGCAAAACATAAAGTAACCGCCCATATGGACCCGCTTGAAGACTATCAAACTCATAAGCTTCTCCCCCTTTTGTCAGTGAGGACCAAAAAGGTTTGAAGACATAGAGCATCTACTCGTTCCCATGAAGAGTAGGTGAGGTATCAGGGTCGTCGGTGGTGTTCGGCGGTGCAGAAGAACTTGGGGCAGTGTCGAGGCGTGCAGAAGTAGGGGGCGGTGAAGTGGCATCATCTTCGTCCTCGATCACTCTGGGATTCACAGTTGCCGCTGAGGAAGAAAACTCAGAGTCTTCAAGAGATGGGGTTCGTCACAGCATAGCCCTTCTGGGAGGTGTGGAGTCAAACTTGAAATGTTCAGAGGAGCCATCCTCTTGAAGATCATCCTCAGGACACATAAGCGTCAGCCCTTTCCATGTACGCCGACAAGTTTCATGGGCAACAAAGGCATTCTTGGTGGCAAGATTGCGAATGCGGTTGACATCCACCAAGAGGCTTTGCATTTGGTGCTTCAGCTAGTCATGATGCCTATCCTATTTCTGATGAAGAGCAACCAGAAGCTCTCGGTCATTGAGAACACGAGATCGCTTCTTGGGTCATTGGGCAATAGTGCTTTCAGTGGCTTCAGTAAGAGCATGATGAGGTGCACGTGTAGTACCAGCCAGAGGATAAACACGAGTGACTGCTTCAACTCCTTCAATGTTCTAAGTGAAACTTTGATGCTCCGCATTCTGAAGACTAAGAGGTTCCTTGGCAGGCTCAGGATAAATGGCTTCAACGGACATATCCACATCAGGCAGAAAGATCTGATGATTGCGAGCAGATGGCTGATATGAGATAGCTGAGTGGAGTTTAATTAACCACATTATCCATGGAGCGTAGAACTTCAAGCCAAAAAGATCAGATCCTGATGCAGCAAGTTGGCGGATGAAGAAGTCTTGTGCATTGAAACATTTGCCATGAAGAATATAGAAGACCAAAGTCTTCATTGCACCTTCCAGCTTTGCATGTGAAGAATGTCCTTTGATGGGCCAGAGAGTTCGCCTTATAATGTGATAGATAGTCCTTGGCAGATACTCAAGGTCTTCAACAAAGAACTCCTTAGGATATGCAGCATCTTGTGGCAAAGGCTTCATCATACTGAGCATCTGACTCATGTTCGGTTCAGGCCTCTGAAAGATGTTTTCCATAGCTTCACTATGAAGTTGACATCCAGGTTCATAGAGATCTCCAGCAGTGGGTAGACCAGTGAGCTCAATGATATCAAAGGCTTTGGCTTCGTGATGAACATTTCCTGTCATCCACTCCAGGACCCAAGTCTTCGGATCTCTGTTGTAACCACGTATGTGAAGTGTGGCATAAAATTGGAGCAGCAACTCTTCATTCCAGTGCTCTTGGTCGGTGATGAAGGGCAATAATCCAACCTCTTTGAAGCAATCTAGAGCTTCTTCCAGACAGGGCAGACCAGCTATTGCTTCGGTGTCAAGACGCATATGTGGGAAGATGCGACCTTGATTGCACAGAATGCAGGAGTAATAGCTTCGCTGCGGATAGCTCCAGAACCGATCAAAAGATATTTGTTCCCTTGAGTAGGGGTTCTTGAAGCTATTGAAGAAGGTGTTATATGCTTTGAAGCCGTTGACATTGAAGAATCCAGGTGCTGTTGCAGGACCTGGAAACCTGGGCAACCTTGGCATTGGCTTCTATACCTGAGGCCTATGCTCAATATGATAGTCAAACTGAGGACCAGCAGCAGGCGTAGGAACAGAAGCAGTAGTATCATTGGCTTCGCTGACTTCTGGTTCTTGGGTTGGTGCAGGCTCCACATTTGCTTCAGCTATGACAACGTCAGTGGCTTCATTGGTGTTGGTGGTGGCAGCCTCAAGATTTTCTACCTCCACTTGATGAGCTGGAGGGTCGGGCACAAACACGTTCTCCTCGAGAATAGCTTCTTCAGTAGTTGGGGAGTAGGAACACGTTCTTCTTCTTGGGTGTCATCGGCTGATGTAGCCGGAATGTCTTCAGCAGTTTTAGCTTCAGACTCAAAGACTTGAGACCTTGGTCCTTTGCGAAGCCTGCGTAACGCAGGCGACGCCTTTGGAGATGGAGTTGGCTGGGCCTCAAAGTCATCATCTTCTTCTTGCCGGGGTGGTGTGACTTGTTGTTGTTGTGGGTGATCAGCCCATGTTGCATCCTGAGCAATTGGCGTCAGAGGACGACCAATGCTGATGAGTTCGTTGTGCGTAAGCACAGGAGATGATACCTGTTGGTGCTCGATCTGAGGAAGAACTACATCATCTTCAACATGGTCATGATGACCAATGTCTTCAGCAGCGGTGGGATCAGCTGCTGGTATGTCTTCAGCTTCATGAGCCTCTGTGAAAGCAGGCTCATGGACAGTCAGTTGGCGCTCTTAATGTTCAGCGGCAGGGCGAACCATGAAGATAGGTTCAACAATTAAGGGCTCTTTGGGAGCAGCCCGTTCCTTCTTTGTCTTGCTCTTCTTTTTGGAGGGAGCAGCAGCAGAGGCTTCAGGATGTTTCCTCTTTCTGGCTTCAGCCTCAGCTGTCCTCGTCTTCTTCAGGTCTGAAGCGGTAGACCTGGCCTTTGGCTTCGAGCCAGTCATGCTGGTTGGGAAGACAATGGGATGTGATTCCTGCCTTGGTGCGTCGGGTTCGGCCATAGCGGGCTTCTTCTTCTGCTGCTTTGCAGCCATCCTGGGGTCAATGCTAGGACGCCCAAGAGCCTTGCGCTTCTCAGCCTCATTGTAGGCTTGCACACACTTGTCAGCCAGGCTCTTCATGCGCTCACGAGAACCTTGAGCTTCTTCACGCTTCTTGAGAAAGGCTTCTTTGAGCTCGTGCAGCATGATCTTGAAGTTCTTGACCTCTTGCACACTGAGCTTGGCCATATGCTTCTTGAACTGAGCTTTCTCAAAGTCAATCTTCTGCTTCAGTTCAACGATGCGCTGGGCTATAGCTAACTCTGAAGCAATGGCGCAATAGAAAGCGACACTGAGGCCAATGGGAAGTTGTAGATCTTCAAAGCTAAGGTTGGGCGTGTCAAACCACTCATCGATGAAGTCGTGGATGATTGCCACGTCAAAGAGAGGCAAATTGTTGAAGATTTCTGCTTCTTCTTTGCTCTTGATCAGTTGCTCAAGAGCGTCATCTGCAAGATCTTCATCACTAGATAGATCAATGGTATTGTTGTGCAGAATAGCAGCAGCAGTCAGTTCTTGGCTGGTATGTGGCAGAGGCATCTTGACTCTCGGGGGCTTGGAGATGCGTGATAGATCTTCAGACTGTACACTGTCTTCAGGAGGTGCAGTAGCCAGTCGCTTCGCCCATGAGATTTTTGGTGCTGAGGCAGCTTTTGAAGCTTTAGGCAGCTTTGCCTTCTGCGGCTTTGGAGTAGAAGCTGGGGCTTCATCAGTGTCAGCATCATCATCAGAATGATCCACTTTGGCACCTTGAACAGAGATGTGAGTGATCAGGCCATCCAGGTTGTAGAACGGACTGACGACATTGGGTTCGGCATCGCGGGTGCCATCTGCACGGGGAGCAGAGGGACCAGGGTTGAAGTCTAGTCCCAATGACTTCTTGTTCTGCTTCGCCGAATTCTGGGCAAACTGGAAGTTGCGCTTGAACAAATTGTCGTCACGACACCAGAGCAGTGATGATGGGTCAGCATCCGCAGGCTGTGGTCCATGGACCATGCAGGGATAGAAGCCTTGTTCAATGGCTTCATCTCTAGACCTGGGTTGAAGCTTTTTGTATAGGATGTCTCCCCATGGTCGCTTGATGGCATTATTTTCAGCATATTCCTTTGTCACAAATCTGTACTTGAACCACTGTTCTGCCCAATATCGTCGAATCCATTGGATTCGTGTCTTGCGCTGATTGTAATCCTTTTCTGGATCTGTCTTGTATAGTTCTGAGAGGTCATCGGGCACATCTCTTGATGTCTCACCTCGACGCTTTCTGCCACCCTTCCTTGTTGATTTCTCTGCAGCCATGAACTTTAAATTGAATGGCTTCAATATGTTCAAAGGCTTCAAGGGCTTTCGCTTGCTGGACAAACAAGAACTGGCTTCGGGAGAATTTATGTGATTCTGTAAGAATTCTGCAAATGAATGCAGACTATGAGAACCAAGGGATTCTCCCACGGACATGTACCTGTGACAGCATTAAGGTGCGAGGAAAGGGGAAGAGGTCATATGCATTCTCAGAAGATTTTGAAGATAAATCAGTTTAGAAGACATTGACCTCATCGTGCGAAGACATTCACTCATAGATAAGGAGTTGGTTCCAGATTTGTACGAATCCACAGATCAGTACAAGTGAGGAATCTAACTACTTTGTGAAGCATAAGTGAACATACTAGGCATAATATGAGATGCAGTATGAAGTGGATCCAACTTGTGTGAACAGAAACTGCTTGTGGTAGAAAGTGACGAATCTATAGGATCAAAGAGGCCGTAAAAAGGAAGTTTTATTTACCACACAAGAAACTGCTAGACGGAGTGGAAGAGGAGGCCGAGCAGTTCGATTGTCCGTGCCCTAACTTGGCGATGGAGGACACCTACGGCGACGGCGGAGAAGACGATGTCCGCGGCCAGCGTGAAGACGGCGTCGGAGAGGTCGCGGCAGCTAAGTGCTTCGTCGCCGGTGTCGTCGAGGGCTAGCGGTGGCGCTAGGGTTCGTGCGAGAGTGGAAGAAGGATAATGACTGTGGTGAGGCGTGTATTTATAGGGACAGGGACGGCACAGCGTTATTACACAGGTGCCCCTGGCGATTCACATCTGAAGAACACGTGGCCATCATGCAACCTATCGGAGGTTGTTCCACGTTCCCACGCACGCCTGGATTGTCGGGTGGTCGTTCCCACTTCTCCGGGTTTCAGGTGAAGGAATTGGCATTGAAAACGGACTTAATGTTTGTCTCTGTATCTTCTGCTGACAAGGACGCAGAGAAGACATTCGACAGTTTCAATAGAATGCATATGATTTGGAGAGATAGAGTTTGAGATAGAAAGCATAGAGAGGTTAGGGTCCGATCACATTCACTTAGTTCAAAAGATTCAACAAGAAGACATAGCTATAAGTGAATGTTGTAGAGGACAAAACACTATGTGTGTATATATATATATATATGTGAAAAAGACAATCAAATCAACATAGTGAAGATAATCATGAGGACAAGTTGAGAATGAAGACAAACAAAATGTGAAGACATAGCAAATGTAACGCCATGGGTAAAACACTTCAAACAGAAGAATTTGGTGGTGGCGTTACCCACCGTATAGGAAGTATTAGACCCAGACACGGCGCACAATTATCGTGGCGCTCCGAAGTCAAATTCCACATTAATGTGTTCACACTTAGAATGTATGTCTTCATTGATTGAAGATATACTTTACTTCGTGTGTTGCACATCTAAGTCATCAATATGCATAAGTGTTAGGATGTGTGCCTGATCACAGGACATTTGAGGATTCCAAGATATTTAGCTCACACCGTAACTTGCAAAATCTCTTCTCATCCAAGGGCTTGGTGAAGATATCTGCCAATTGCTCTTCAGTGTTGACGTGTATGATATCAATATCTTCCTTCACAACATGATCTCTGAGAAAGTGATGACGAATTTCAATATGCTTTGTCTTCAAGTGCTGAACTGGGTTGTTGGCAATCTTGATGGCGCTATCGTTGTCGCAGTAGAGTGGCACTTGCTTCAGATGAATGCCATAGTCTTTAAGGGTTTGCTTCATCCATAGAAGCTGAGCGCAGCAAGATCCAGCAGCAATGTATTCAGATTCAGCAGTGGAGAGAGATACACAGTTCTGCTTCTTTGAAGACCAACATACAAGTGATCGTCCCAGAAAATGACATGTGCCTGATGTAGACTTGCGATCCACCTTGTCACTGTTGGAAATATGCCCTAGAGGCAATAATAAATTAGTTATTATTATATTTCCTTGTTCATGATAATCGTTTATTATCCATGCTAGAATTGTATTGATAGGAAACTCAGATACATGTGTGGATACATAGACAACACCATGTCCCTAGTAAGCCTCTAGTTGACTAGCTCGTTGATCAATAGATGGTTATGGTTTCCTGACCATGTACATTGGATGTCGTTGATAACGGGATCACCTCATTAGGAGAATGATGTGATGGACAAGACCCAATCCTAAGCCTAGCACAAAGATCATGTAGTTCGTATGCTAAAGCTTTTCTAATGTCAAGTATCATTTCCTTAGACCATGAGATTGTGCAACTCCCGGATACCGTAGGAGTGCTTTGGGTGTGCCAAACGTCACAACGTAACTGGGTGGCTATAAAGGTACACTACGGGTATCTACGAAAGTGTCTGTTGGGTTGGCATGAATCGAGACTGGGATTTGTCACTCCGTGTGACGGAGAGGTATCTCTGGGCCCACTCGGTAGGACATCATCATAATGTGCACAATGTGATCAAGGAGTTGATCACGGGATGATGTGTTACGGAACGAGTAAAAGAGACTTGCCGGTAACGAGATTGAACAAGGTGTCGGGATACCGACGATCGAATCTCGGGCAAGTATCGTACCGATAGACAAAGGGAATTGTATACGGGATTGATTAAGTCCTTGACATCGTGGTTCATCCGATGAGATCATCGTGGAACATGTGGGAACCAACATGGGTATCCTGATCCCGCTGTTGGTTATTGACCGGAGAACGTCTCGGTCATGTCTGCATGGGTCCCGAACCCGTAGGGTCTACACACTTAAGGTTCGGTGATGCTAGGGTTATAGAGATATTAGTATGCGGTAACACAAAAGTTGTTCGGAGTCCCGGATGAGATCCCGGACGTCACGAGGAGTTCCTAAATGGTCCGGAGGTAAAGAATTATATATAGGAAGTGCTATTTCGGCCATCGGGACAAGTTTTGGGGTCACCGGTATTGTACCGGGACCACCGGAAGGGTCCCGGGGGTCCACCGGGTGGGGCCACCTACCCCGGGGGCCACATGGGCCGTAGGGGGTGCGCCTTGGCCTATATGGGCCAAGGGCACCAGCCCCAAGAGGCCCATGCGCCAAGAGAAGAGGAAAAGGAAGAGTCCTAAAAGGGGAAGGCACCTCCGAGGTGCCTTGGGGAGGAGGGACTCCTCCCTGGCCGCACCCTTCCTTGGAGGAAGGGCCAAGGCTGCGCCCCCCCTCTCCCTTGGCCCTATATATAGTGGGGGAAAAGGAGGGCAGCCACATCTAAGCCCTGGCGCCCCCCTCTCCCTCCCATGACACATCTCCCTCCTCCCGCAGCGCTTGGCGAAGCCCTGTTGGAATCCCGCTACTTCCACCACCACGCCGTCGTGCTGCTGGATCTCCATCAACCTCTCCTTCCCCCTTGCTGGATCAAGAAGGAGGAGACGTCGCTGCTCCGTATGTGTGTTGAATGCGGAGGTGCCGTCCGTTCGGCGCTAGGATCATCGGTGATTTGGATCACGACAAGTACGACTCCATCAACCCCGTTCTCTTGAATGCTTCCGCGCGCGATCTACAAGGGTATGTAGATCCACTCCTCCCTCGTTGCTAGATGACTCCATAGATTGATCTTGGTGATACGTAGAAAATTTTGAATTTTTGCTACGTTCCCCAACAGTGGTATCAGAGCTAGGTCTATGCGTAGTTTCTATGCACGAGTAGAACACAAAGTAGTTGTGGGCGTCGATATTGTCAATTTGCTTGCCGTTACTAGTCCAATCTTGATTCGGTGGCATTGTGGGATGAAGCGGCCCGGACCGACCTTACACGTACTCTTACGTGAGACTGGTTCCACCGACTGACATGCACTAGTTGCATAAGGTGGCTAGCGGGTGTCTGTCTCTCCCTCTTTAGTCGGATCGGATTCGATGAAAAGGGTCCTTATGAAGGGTAAATAGAAATTGGCATATCACGTTGTGGTTTTGTGTAGGTAAGAAACATTCTTGCTAGAAACCCATAGCAGCCACGTAAAACATGCAAACAACAATTAGAGGACGTCTAACTTGTTTTTGCAGGGTATGCTATGTGATGTGATATGGCTAAAAGGATGTGATGAATGATATATGTGATGTATGAGATTGATCATGTTCTTGTAATAGGAATCACGACTTGCATGTCGACGAGTATGACAACCGGCAGGAGCCATAGGAGTTGTCTTAATTTATTTATGACCTACGTGTCAACATAAATGTCATGTAATTACTTTACTTTATTGCTAACCGTTAGCTATAGTAGCAGAAGTAATAGTTGATGAGACAACTTCATGAAGACATGATGATAGAGATCATGATGATGGAGATCATGGTGTCATGCCGGTGACAAGATGATCATGGAGCCCCAAGATGGAGATCAAAGGAGCTATATGATATTGGCCATATCATGTCACTATTATTTGATTGCATGTGATGTTTATCATGTTTATACATCTTGTTTACTTAGAACGACGGTAGTAAATAAGATGATCCCTCATTAAAATTTCAAGAAAGTGTCCCCCCTAACTGTGCACCGTTGCGAAAGTTCGTCGTTTCGAAGCACCACGTGATGATCGGGTGTGATATATTCTTACGTTCACATACAACGGGTGTAAGACAGATTTACACACGCGAAACACTTAGGTTGACTTGACGAGCCTAGCATGTGTATAGACATGGCCTCGGAACACAGAAGACCGAAAGGTCGAGCATGAGTCGTATGGTAGATACGATCAACATGAAGATGTTCACCGATGTTGACTAGTCCGTCTCACGTGATGATCGGACACGGCTTAGTTGACTCGGATCATGTAATCACTTATATGACTAGAGGGATGTCTATCTGAGTGGGAGTTCATAAGATGAACTTAATTATCTTGAACATAGTCAGAAGGTCTTCGCAAATTATGTCGTAGCTCGCGCTTCAGTTCTACCGTTTAGATATGTTCCTAGAGAAAAAAATTAGTTGAAAGTTGATAGTAGCAATTATGCGGACTAGGTCCGTAAACTGAGGATTGTCCTCATTGCTTCATAGAAGGCTTATGTCCTTAATGCACCGCTCAGTGTGCTGAACCTCAAACGTTGTCTATGGATGTTGCGAACATCTGACATACACATTTTGATAACTACGTGATAGTTCAGTTAAACGGCTTAGAGTTGAGGCACCGAAGACGTTTTTGAAATGTCGTGAAACATATGAGATGTTTCGAGGGCTGAAATTGGGATTTCAGGCTCGTGCCCACGTCAAGAGGTATAAGACCTCCGATGATTTTCTTAGCCTGCAAACTAAGGAGAAAAGCTCAATTGTTGAGCTTGTGCTCAGATTGTCTGAGTACAACAATCGCTTGAATCAAATGGGAGTTGATCTTCCAAATGAAATAGTGATAGTTCTCCGAAGTCATTACCACCAAGCTGCTAAAGCTTCGTGATGAACTATAATGTATCGGGGACATATATGATGATCCTTGAGATATTCGCGATGTTTGACACCACAAAAGTAGAAATCAAAAAGGAGCATCAATTGTTGATGGTTTGTGAAACCACTAGTTTCAAGGAGGGCAAGGGCAAAAGGGATGCTTCATGAAACGGCAAATCAGTTGCTGCTCTAGTGAAGAAACTCAAGGTTGAGCCCAAACCCGAGACTAAGTGCTTCTGTAATAAGGGGAACAGCCACTGGAGCAGAATTACCCTAGATACTTGGTAGATGAGAAGGCTGGCAAGGTCGATAGATGTATATTGGATATACATTGTGTTGATGTGTACTTTACTAGTACTCCTAGTAGCACCAGGGTATTAGATACTGGTTCGGTTGCTAAGTGTTAGTAACTCGAAATAAAAGCTACGGAATAATCAGAGACTAGCTAAATGTGAGCTGACGATATGTGTTGGAAGTGTTTCCAATGTTGATATGATCAAGCATCGCACGCTCCCTCTACCATCGAGATTGGTGTTTGCGTTGAGCATAGACATGATTGGATTATGTCTATCGCAATATGGTTATTCATTTAAGGAGAATAATGGTTACTCTGTTTATTTGAATAATACCTTCAATGGTCTTGCACCTAAAATGAATGGTTTATTGAATCTCGATCGTAGTGATACACATGTTCATGCCAAAAGATATAAGATAATAATGATAGTACCACCTACTTGTGGCACTGCCACGTAAGTCATATCGGTATAAAACACATGAAGAAGCTCCATGTTGATGGATCTTTGGGCTCACTCGTTTTTGAAAAGTTTGAGGCATGCGAACCATGTCTATTGGTGTATATGCACGAAGAAACTCCATGCAAATGGACCGTTTGGACTCACTTGATTTTGAATCACTTGAGACATGCAAATCATACCACATGGGCAAGATGACTGAAAGCCTCATTTTCAGTAAAATGGAACTAGAAAACAACTTATTGGAAGTAATACATTTTGATGTGTGCAGTCCAATGAGTGCTGAGGCATGTAGTGGATATCGTTATGTTCTTACTTCACAGATGATTTGAGTAGATGTTGAGTATATTTACTTGATGAATCACGAGTCTGAATTATTGAAAGGTTCAAGTAATTTCAGGGTAAAGTTGAAAGATCATCGTGACAAGAGGATAAAATATCTATGATGTGATCATGGAGATGAATATCTGAATTACGAGTTTGGCATAGAATTAAGACATTGTGGAAATTGTTTCACATCTAATACAGCCTGGAACACCATAGTGTGATGGTGTGTCCGAACATCATAACTGCACCCTATTGGATATGATGCATACCATGATGTCTCTTATCGAATTACCATGATAGTTTATGGGTTAGGCATTAAAGACAACCACATTCACTTTAAATAGGGCACCACGTAATTCCGATGAGATGACACCGTATGAACTATGGTTTAGAGAAACCTAAGCTGTCATTTCTTAAAAGTTTGGGGCTGCGACGCTTATGTGGAAAAGTTTCAGGCTGATAAGCTCGAACCCAAAGCGGATAAATGCATCTTCATAGGACACCCAAAACAGTTGGGTATACCTCCTGTCTCAGATTCGAAAGCAATAAGGGATTGTTTCTAGAATCAGGTCCTTTCTCGAGGAAAAGTTTCTCTCGAAAGAATTGAGTGGGAGGATGGTGGAGACTTGATGAGGTTATTGAACCATCTCTTCAACTAGTGTGTGGCAGGGCATAGGAAGTTGTTCCTGTGGCACCTACACCAATTGAAGTGGAAGCTTATGATAGTGATCATGAAACTTCAGATCGAGTCACTACCAAACCTTGTGGGATGACAAGGATGCGTACTACTTCAGAGTGGTACGTGATCCTGTCTTGGAAGTCATGTTGCTAGACAACAATGAACCTACGAGCTATGGAGAAGCGATGGTGGGCCCGAATTCCGATAAATGGCTCGAGGCCATAAAATCCGAGAGAGGATCCATGTATGGAAACAAAGTGTAGACTTTGACAGAACAGCTCGATGGTCGTGAGGCTGTTGAGTACAAATGGATTTTAAAAGGAAGACGGACAATGATGGTAAATGTCACCATTAAGAAAGCTCGACTTGTCGTTAAGATGTTTTCTGACAAGTTCAAGGAGTTGACTACGATGAGACTTTCTCGATCGTAGCGATGCTAAGAGTCTGTTGGAATTATATTAGCGATTACTGCATTATTTATGAAATCTTGCAAATAGGATGTCAAAACATTGTTTCCTCGACGATTTTCTTGAGGAAAGGTTGTATGTGATACAACCGGAAGGTTTTGTCAATCCTGAAAGATGCTAATAAGTATGCAAATCTCTAGCAATCCTTCTAAGGACTGGAGTAGGCATCTCGGAGTTGGAATGTATGCTTTGATGAGATGATCAAAGATTTTGGGTGTATACAAAGTTTATGAGAAACTTGTATTTCCAAAGAAGTGAGTGGGAGCACTATAGAATTTCTGATGAGTATATGTTGTTGACATAATGTTGATCAGAAATGACATAGAATTTCTGGAAAGCATATAGGGTTATTTGGAAAGTGTTTTTCAATAGAAAACCTGGATTAAGCTACTTGAACATTGAGCGTCAAGATCTATAAGGATAGATCAAAACGCTTAATGGTACTTTCAAATGAGCACATACCTTGACATGATCTTGAAGGTGTTCAAGATGGATCAGTCAAAGAAGGAGTTCTTGCCTGAGTTGTAAGGTATGAAGTTAAGACTTAAAGCTCGACCACGGCAAAAGAGAGAGAAAGGACGAAGGTCGTCCCCTATGCTTAAGACATAGGCTCTACAATATGCTATGCTGTATACCGCACCTGAAGTGTGCCTTGCCATGAGTCAGTCAAGGGGTACAAGAGTGATCCAAGAATGGATCACAGGACAGCGGTCAAAGTTATCCTTAGTAACTAGTGGACTAAGGAATCTTTCTCGATTATGGAGGTGGTAAAAGAGTTCGTCGTAAAGGGTTACGCCGATGCAAACTTTGACACTAATCCAGATTATTCTGAGTAGTAAACTGGATTCGTATAGTAGAACAGTTATTTGGAATAGCTCCAAATGTAGCGTAGTAGTTGCATCTACAAGATGACATAAGAAATTTGCGAAGTACATACGGATCTGAAAGATTCAGACCCGTTGACTATAACATCTCTCACAAGCATAACATGATCAAACCCAGAACTCATCGAGTGTTAATCACATGGTAATGTGAACTAGATTATTGACTCTAGTAAACTCTTTGGGTGTTAGTCACATGGGGATGTGACCTTGACTGTTAATCACATATCGATGTGAACTGGATTATTGACTCTAGTGCAAGTGGGAGACTGTTGGAAATATGCCCTAGAGGCAATAATAAATTAGTTATTATTATATTTCCTTGTTCATGATAATCGTTTATTATCCATGCTAGAATTGTATTGATAGGAAACTCAGATACATGTGTGGATACATAGACAACACCATGTCCCTAGTAAGCCTCTAGTTGACTAGCTCGTTGATCAATAGATGGTTACAGTTTCCTGACCATGGACATTGGATGTCGTTGATAATGGGATCACCTCATTAGGAGAATGATGTGATGGACAAGACCCAATCCTAAGCCTAGCACAAAGATCATGTAGTTCGTATGCTAAAGCTTTTCTAATGTCAAGTATCATTTCCTTAGACCATGAGATTGTGCAACTCCCAGATACCGTAGGAGTGCTTTGGGTGTGCCAAACGTCACAAAGTAACTGGGTGGCTATAAAGGTACACTATGGGTATCTCCGAAAGTGTCTGTTGGGTTGGCACGAATCGAGACTGGGATTTGCCGCTCCGTGTGACGGAGAGGTATCTCTGGGCCCACTCGGTAGGACATCATCATAATGTGCACAATGTGATCAAGGAGTTGATCACGGGATGATGTGTTACGGAACGAGTAAAAGAGACTTGCCGGTAACGAGATTGAACAAGGTATTGGGATACCGACGATCGAATCTCGGGCAAGTATCGTACCGATAGACAAAGGGAATTATATACGGGATTGATTAAGTCCTTGACATCATGGTTCATCCGATGAGATCATCGTGGAACATGTGGGAACCAACATGGGTATCCAGATCCCGATGTTGGTTATTGACCGGAGAACGTCTCAGTCATGTCTGCATGGGTCCCGAACCCGTAGGGTCTACACACTTAAGGTTCGGTGACGCTAGGGTTATAGAGATATTAGTATGCGGTAACCCGAAAGTTGTTCAGAGTCCCGGATGAGATCCCGGACGTCACGAGGAGTTCCGGAATGGTTCGGAGGTAAAGAATTATATATAGGAAGTGCTATTTCGGCCATCGGGACAAGTTTTGGGGTCACCGGTATTGTACCGGGACCACCGGAAGGGTCCCGGGGGTCCACCGGGTGGGGCCACCTGCCTCGGGGGGCCACATGGGCTGTAGGGGGTGCGCCTTGGCCTATATGGGCCAAGGGCACCAGCCCCAAGAGGCCCATGCGCCAAGAGAAGAGGAAAAGGAAGAGTCCTAAAAGGGGAAGGCACCTCCGAGGTGCCTTGGGGAGGAGGGACTCCTCCCTGGCCGCACCCTTCCTTGGAGGAAGGGCCAAGGCTGCGCCCCCCCTCTCCCTTGGCCCTATATATAGTGGGGGAAAGGGAGGGCAGCCACATCTAAGCCCTGGCGCCCCCCTCTCCCTCCCATGACACATCTCCCTCCTCCCGCAGCGCTTGCCGAAGCCCTGTTGGAATCCCGCTACTTCCACCACGACGTCGTCGTGCTGCTGGATCTCCATCAACCTCTCCTTCCCCCTTGCTGGATCAAGAAGGAGGAGACGTTGCTGCTCCGTATGTGTGTTGAACGCGGAGGTGCCATCCGTTCGGCGCTAGGATCATCGGTGATTTGGATCACGACGAGTACGACTCCATCAACCCCGTTCTCTTGAATGCTTCCGCGCGCGATCTACAAGGGTATGTAGATCCACTCCTCCCTCGTTGCTAGATGACTCCATAGATTGATCTTGGTGATACGTAGAAAATTTTGAATTTCTGCTATGTTCCCCAACAATCACCAGCATAATCAGCATCCGAGAATCCAACCAGATCAAACTCTGAGCCCTTTGGATACCATAATCCTAGAGTTGGGGTGTAAGCCAAATATCGAAGAATTCGCTTCACAGCTAAGTGATGCGATTCCTTTGGTGCCGCTTGGAATCGAGCACACGTACAAACACTAAGCATAATATCTGGCCTAGATGCACATAGATAAAGTAAAGAACCAATCATGGAGCGGTATACCTTTTGATCAAACTCTTTACCATTGTTGTCGGGACCCAGATGATGTTTGGCTGGCATTGGCGTCGTGAAGCCTTTGTAGTCTTGCATACCAAACTTCTTCAGGCAATCTTTGAGATACTTCTCTTGAGATATAAAGATGCCGTTGCGTTGCTGACGTATTTGAAGACCAAGGAAGAACTTCAGCTCACCCATCATGGACATCTGATATTGCTCTTGCATCATATATCCAAACTCTTCACTGTATTTCTGATTGGTGCAGCCAAAGATAATGTCATCCACATATATTTGGCACACAAACAGTTCACCATCATATGTATTTGTGAAGAGAGTGGGTCGAGGGAACCAGATTTGAAGCCTTTGCTCTTCAGGAAGTCTTTGAGTGTGTCATACCAAGTCCGAGGGGCTTGTTTGAGGCCATACAGTGCCTTGTTGAGCTTGTATACCATGTCAGGATGTTTTGGATCTTCAAAGCCAGGTGGTTGTGCGACATACACTTCTTCTTCAATCTTGCCATTGAGAAAAGCGCTCTTCACATCCATTTGATACAGAAGTATGTTATGATGATTTGCATAGGCCAGCAGTATGCGTATGGCTTCAAGTCTAGCCACAGGAGCAAATGTTTCATCGAAGTCAATCCCTTCAACTTGAGTGTATCCTTGAGCAACGAGACTGAAAGTGCGTTATATCGACTAGAGGGGGGTGAATAGGCGATTTTTATGAAAGTCTTCAAAACGTGGAAGTTTCGAAGACAACCAATAGAAATAAACCTATTACCATGCAGCGGAAGGTAGACTGCACTAGGCAAACCATAGTCAAGTATTCAATGGAGTGAGAGCACAATGACTAATAGTAGCAATGTAGTAAGGATCATGTAGGAAGATGTTATGAAGCCAAATAGAACACGCAGTCACTCAGTGAAGACAAAAGATAGTGCAAACATATAATGACTTCACAAGGAGTAACAGTAAGTAAAGGGAAGGGAAGGATGAAACCAGTGACTCGTTGAAGACAATGATTTGTTGGACCAGTTCCAGTTGCTTTGACAACTGTACGTCTGGTTAGGGCGGCTAGGTACTTAAACCTGAGGACACACAGTCCCGGACACCCAGTCCTGAACACGCAGCTCAGGACACCCAGTCCTCACCGTATTCCCCTTGAGCTAAGGTCACACAGACCTCGCCCAATCACTCTGGTAAGTCTTCAAGGTAGACTCCCAAACCTTCACAGACTTCGTTCACCGGCGATCCACAATGTCTCTTGGATTCTCAGAACGCGACGCCTAACCGGATGGAGGATTCACAGTCCTCAAGTGTAATAAGTCTTCAGATCACACAGACAAGAAGACTTAAGTGATGCCTAATTCTCTTTGGCTCTGGGTGGTTAGGGCTTTATCCTCGCAAGGAATTCTCTCTCAAAGGCTTCGAGGTGGGTTGCTCTCAAACGACAAAAGCCGTACTCTAACTCTGAGCAGCCAACCATTTATGGTTGTAGGGGGTGGGCTATTTATAGCCACTAGGCAACCCGACCTGATTTGTCCGAAATGACCCTGGGTCACTAAGGAACTGACATGTGTTCCAACGGTTAGATTTCAAACTCACACGGCAACTTTACTTGGGCTACAAGCAAAGCTGACTTGTCCGACTCTGGACAAGATTCGCTCTCATAGTCTTCACTCGAAGACATAGGTTTTGGTTAAGCATCACTTCAGTCATTCTGACTGGTTCTCTTGGACCCCACTTAATAGTACGGTGGTTCCTATGACTCAACAAAGAAGAAAAAGAACTACGAAAGATCTAAGTCTTCGAGCTCCATAGGCTTCATGCGATGTCTTCTCTTGTCATAGTCTTCAATGTGAATATCTTCATATACCACCTTTGACATCAATGTCTTCATACATTTTTAGGGGTCATCTCTGGTAGGAAAACTGAATCAATGAGGGACTTCTACCTGTGTTATCCTGCAATTCTCACAAACACATTAGTCCCTCAACTAGGTTTGTCGTCAATTCTCCAAAACCAACTAGGGGTGGCACTAGATGCACTTACAATCTCCCCCTTTTTGGTGATTGATGACAAACTTGTTGAAGTTTTCAACGGGGAATATAATATGTGAAATTGTAAAGGATAAGGAATTGTCTTCATAAGTTGCAAGGGCTCCCCCTGAAGATGTGCATATAAGTAATTTGCTTTTGGAATGCAAATGCACATGGCAGGTTGTGCTTGTGGAGATCCTCTTCAACTTATGATGACAATCCACTATGCATGTGAAGGTATGTGAAGATAATGACATGCATAATGGAAAATGGATGTCTGCAAAATGATCTAAGTGCGGAATTTATCGTCGCACATGCGGAATTTATCATCGCATCACGAGGTGGCAAATAAGTAGCAGACGACCATCGAGTTTAAGTGTTACAACTCAAAAAACCAACTGTATCAAAGCAAACGAGAGTTGTAAACACGAAGCAAAAAGTATAAAGCACCCGCCCATATGGACCCGCTTGAAGACTATCAAACTCATATGCTTCTCCCCCTTTTGTCAGTAAGGACCAAAAAGGTTTGAAGACATAGAGCATCTACTCGTTCCCATGAAGAGTAGGTGAAGCCGCAGGGTCGTCGGTGGTGTTCGGCGGTGCAGAAGAACTTGGAGCAGTGTCGAAGCGTGCTGAAGGAGGTGGCGGTGAAGTAGCATCGTCTTCATCCTTGATCACTCTGGCATTCACAGTTGCAGCAGAGGAAGAGAACTCAGAGTCTTCAAGAGATGGAGTTCGTCGCAGCACTGCCCTTCGAGGAGGTGTGGAGTCAAACTTGAAGCGTTCAGAGAAGCCATCCTCTTGAAGATCATCTTCAGAACACTTCAGCGTCAGCCCTTTCCATGTGCGTCGAGAGGTTTCATGGGCAACAAAGGCATTCTTGGTGGCAAGATTGCGAATGCGATTAACATCCACCAAGAGGCTTTGCATTTGACGCTTCAGCCAGTCATGATGCCTATCTTGTTTCTGATGAAGAGCCACAAGAAGCTCTCGGTCATTGAGAACACGAGTGCGCTTCTTGGGTCGTTGGGCAATTGTACTATCAGTGGCTTCAGTGAGAGCAGGATGCAGTGCACGTGTAGTGCCAGCCAAAGGATACACACGAGTGACTGCTTCAACTCCTTCAATGTTCTGAGAAAAACTTTGATGCTCTGCATTCTGAAGATTTAGAGGTTCCTTGGCAGGCTCAGGATAGATGGCTTCAATAGACATATCCACATCAGGCAGAAAGATCCGATGATTGCGAGCAGATGGCTGATATGAGATAGCGGAGTGAAGTTTGATCAGCCGCATTACCCATGGGGCGTAGAACTTCAAGCCAAAAAGATCAGACCCTGATGCAGCAAGTTGGCGAATGAAGAAGTCCTGTGCATTGAAGCATTTGCCATGAAGAATATAGAAGACCAAAGTCTTCATTGCACCTTCCATCTTGGCATGTGGAGAGTGTCCTTTGATGGGCCAGAGAGTTCACCTTATGATGTGATAAATAGTCCTTGGCAGATACTCAAGGTCTTTAACAAAGAACTCTTTGGGATATGCACCATCTTGGGGAAATGGCTTCATCATACTGAGCATCTGACTCATGTTAGGTTCAGGCTTCTGAAAGATGCTCTCCACAGCTTCACTGTGATGTTGACAGCCAGATTCGTAGAGATCGCCAGGAGTGGGCAGACCAGTGAGCTCAATGATGTCAAAGGCTTTGGCTTCATGATGAACATTTCCTGTCATCCACTCCAGGACCCAAGTCTTCGGATCTCTGTTATACCCGCGGATGTGAAGTGTGGCATAGAATTGGAGCAGCAGCTCTTCATTCCAATGCTCTTGGTCGGTGACGAACAGTAGCAGTCCAACCTCTTTGAAGCAATCTAGAGCTTCTTCCAGACAGGGCAGACCAGCTATTGCTTCAATGTCAAGACGCTTGTGTGGGAAGATGCGACCTTGATTGTATAGAATGCAGGAGTAATAGCTTCGCTGCGGATAGCTCCAGAACCGATCAGATGATATTCTTTCCCTTGAGTAGGGGTTCCTGGAGCTATTGAAGAATGTGTTGTCTGCTCTGAAGCCATTGACATTGAAGGATCCAGGTGCTGATGCAGGACCTGGAAACCTGGGCAATCTTGGGATTGGCTTCTGTACCTGAGGCCTGTGCTCAACATGATAGTTGAACTGAGGACCGGCAACAGGCGCAAGAATAGAAGCAGTGGGATCAGTGGCTTCGCTGACTTCTGGTGCTTGGGTTGGTGAAGGCTCCACATTAGCTTCAGCCATGATAGCGTCAGTGGCTTCATTGGTGTTGATGGTGGCAGCCTCAAGATTTTCAACCTCCACTTGACGAGCTGGAGGGTCAGTCACAGTCACGTTCTCCTCGAGAACAGCTTCTTGGTGGGACAGGGAAGTAGCAGCTTGTGGGGCTTCTTCTTCATCGGCTGATGCAGCCGGAATGTCTTCAGCAGCTTTAGCTTCAGACTCAGAGACTGGAGGCCTTGGTCCTTTGCAAAGCCTGCGCAATGCTGGCGACGCCTGTGGAGTTGGTGTTGGCTGGGCCTCAAAGTCTTCTTCCTCTTATGGGCGATCAGCCCATGATGCATCCTGAGCAATTGGCGTCAAAGGACGACCAATGCTGATGAGCTCGCTGTGCATTAGCACAGGCGATGATACCTGTTGGTGCTCGAGCTGAGGAAGAACTGCATCATCTTCAACATGGTCATGGTGACCAATGTCTTCAGCAGCGATGGGATCAACTGCTGGAAAGTCTTCAGCTTCATGAGCCTCTGCGAAAGCAGGCTCATGGACAGTCAGTTGACGTTCTTGCGGTTCAGCGTCAGGGTGAACCATGGAGATGGGTTCAACAATCAAGGGCTCTATGGGAGCAGCCCGTTCCTTCTTGGTCTTCCTCTTCTTCTTGGAGGGGGCAGTAGCAGAGGCTTCAGGATGTTTCCTCTTCCTGGCTTCAGCCTCAGCAGTCCTCGTCTTCTTTAGCTCTGAAGCGGTTGACCGGGCCTTTGGCTTCGAGCCAGTCATGCTAGTTGGGAACACAATGGGATCTGCTTCCTGCCTTGGTGCGTTGGGTTCGGCCACAATGGGCTTCTTCTTCTTCTGCTTAGCAGCCATCCTGGGATCAATGCCCGGACGCCCAAGGGCCTTGCTCTTCTCAGCCTCATTGTAGCCTTGCACACACTTGTCAGCCAGGCTCTTCATGCGCTCCCGAGAACCCTGAGCTTCTGTGCGTTTCTTGAGAAAGGCTTCTTTGAGCTCGTGCAGCATAATCTTGAAGTTTTTCACCTCTTGCACGCTGAGCTTGGCCATATGCTTCTTGAACTGAGCCTTTTCATGGTCAATCTTTTGCTTCAGTTCGATGATGCGCTGAGCGAGAGCTAGCTCTGAAGCAATGGCGCCATGGAAGGCGACTCTGAGGCCAATGGGTAGTTGCAGATCATTGAAGATTTCTGCTTCTTCTTTGCTCTTGATGAGTTGCTCAAGAGCATCATCTGCAAGATCTTCATCACTGGACAGATCAATGGCATCGTTGCGCAGAATGGCAGCAGCTATCAGCTCTTGGCCGGTGTGTGGTAGAGGCATCTTGACCTTCTGGGGCTTGGAGATGCGTGACAAATTTTCAGACTGCACACTATCTTCAGGAGGTGCAGTTGCCAATGGCTTCGCTCGTGAGATTTTTGGTGCAGAGGCAGGCTTGGAAGCTTTTGGCTGCTTCAGTTTTTTTGGCTTCGGCGCTGTAGGCGCTTCATCTGAGTCAGCGTCATCTGCAGGCTCATTTACGGCAGTCCCTTGAACCACTATGTGGGTGATGAGACCTTCAAGGTTGTAGAAGGGCCCAAGAAGATTGGGTTCAGCTTCGCGAGTTCCATCGGCACGGGGAGCAGAGGGACCAGGGTTGAAATCTAATCCCAAAGACTTTTTCTTCTGCTTCGCTGAGTTCTGGGCAAACTGGAAGTTGCGCTTAAACAGATTGTCGTCACGACACCATAGCAGTGACGATGGGTCAGCATCCGCAGGACGCTTAACCAGTTCCCATACATTATTCATCTCAAACTGTTGAAGCTCTTCTTGCATAGCTTGAATCCATTCAGGTTCCATGAAGGCTTCTTCAACTTTCTTGGGTTCTGTTATTGAGACGAATGCGAAGTGCCCACAGAAATTTGCTAGCTGAGTTGCCCTTGAACGAGTGAGCGGACCGGGTGCATTGATGCCATCAATTATTCTCTCAATCAGCACTTCATTGGCAACACGAGGATGTACAGGGCGAAGGTTTTGCTCTTGCTGATCATTGTCATTGTTAGTGGGATTGTCTTCAGGCTGAGCATTGTCTTCAGGTTGATCAGGTGCGGAGATGATAAGTTCCTCTTTAGGTTGAACTTCAGAGGGTATGATTTCTCCGGTTCCCATAAGCTTGATTGATTCGCTGGATGGAACTTCATCTAGCACATTTGGGAGGTGCTCTCTTTGCGAACCGTTAGTCTCATCAAACCGCACATCCACTGTTTCAACCACTTTATAATGAAAGAGATTGAACACTCTATAGGAGTGCGAATCCTTTCCGTATCCAAGCATAAAACCCTCATGTGCTTTTGGTGCAAATTTTGAAGTGTGATGTGGATCCTTGATCCAGCACCTGGCTCCAAATACTCTGAAGTAACTGACATTTGGCTTCTTGCCAGTAAGGAGCACATAAGATGTCTTGTTTAGAAGCTTGTGAAGATAAACACGATTGATTGTATGGCATGCAGTATCAATGGCTTCAGGCCAGAATTTTCTTGGAGTCTTGTATTCATCAAGCATCGTTCGGGCCATCTCAATGAGTGTTCTGTTCTTGCGTTCGACGACGCCATTCTGCTGTGGTGTGTATGGGGCTGAGAATTCATGTGTGATGCCCAAGGTATCAAGATATGTATCAAGGCCGGTGTTCTTGAATTCAGTGCCATTGTCACTTCTGATGTGCTCTATCTTGGCGCCATAGTTGTTCATTGCTCGATTGGCGAAGCGTCTGAAGACATCCTGCACTTCAGTCTTGTAGAGGATTATGTGCACCCAAGTATATCTAGAATAATCATCAACAATGACAAAGCCATAGAGACAAGCAGTAGTAGTAAGAGTTGAGTAATGAGTGGGACCGAAAAGATCCATGTGGAGCAGTTCGAAGGGTCGAGTAGTTGTCATGATTGTCTTCGAGGGATGTTTGGCCCTCGTCATCTTTCCTGCTTCACAGGCACCGCATAAGTGATCTTTCTTGAACTTGACGCCCTCGATGCCTATGACATGCTTCTTCTTTGCAAGGGTGTGGAGGTTCCTCATGCCAGCATGCCCTAGCCTCCGATGCCAGAGCGAGCATTCTGAAGCTTTTGCTAGAAGACATACGGCAAGCTGTGGTCCTGCTGAGAAATCTACCACGTACAAATCATCTTTTTGATACCCTTCAAACACTAGAGACTTGTCAGATTCCATTAGAACAAGGCAGCGATATTTTCCAAACATTACAATCATGTTCAAATCGCAAAGCATTTAGACAGACATTAAGTTGAAGCCAAGGGATTCAATAAGGATGACTTTATCCATGTGTTGATCCTTTGAGATTGCAACTCTACCTAGACCCAATACCTTACTTTTACCAGTATCAGCAAATGTGATGTGACTCTTGTCGGATGGACGTAAGGTTGAGTCCATAAGAAGGCTTCTTTTGCCAGTCATGTGATTGGTACACCCACTATCAATAATCCATTCTGAAGATGCTGGTGTCGTACCCTACAGTGTAGTTAGAGGGATAGGCTTCACGAAGAGAATTGTGAAGCAAAAACATTTGACGAACCAGTGGGTTATGAAAGCTTAGATCCAGATTAGGACTAATAGGGAGAGTAGCAAGCAATTCAGGAACGAAGTACATAGTAAGACCATTCGGGCATTTGATCTTGCGCCCTACAAGATGTTTAAGGTCCCCAGCAATAGCGTCAGACGATTTTGGTTTTCTGCTGGAGACCTTTCCCTGCAAAAGAGAGTTAAGCTTTCTTAGCCACCCACATCTTCAAGGGTGGCTTAGAAGCAATAAGTCTAAGTACAGCATCTGAGAACTTTGGCTTTGGAGCCCTAGCAAAAAGTCTTGCAGGCGGACAATAGTACTCATAAGAATAAGTAGAATAGTTCTTGGTCTTATGAACATGGCGGTTTGATGAACCGCGCTCATATTCATAGGCCTGAGTATGGTTTCCCTGCAAAACATTTGGGTTAGTGCGACTCGGGTGAGTCCTCTGTCTGTATGAAGCCTTTGGACCGTATGAAGCCTCTGGTCTGGGGTTTGTCTTCTTCACGTGTGGTGTCATGATGACATTCACAGGAAGATTCTCCAGACACTTTTTTGGAACCCAGATCTTCTTCATAGGCGGTCCATTCCTGCAGTTAGTACCAATGTACCTGGCAAACACTTCACCATTCTAATTCTTAAACAGTTTATAGTTTGCATCAAAGGATTCATCAATGACAATGGGGTTGGCACAAGTGAAGCCAGATAGAGTGGATGGATCTGCTGAAGATTCCTTTGCAGCAACCCATGTGGTTTTGGGGTATTGCTCAGGTTTCCAGTAAGAGCCATCAGCATTCATTTTCCTTACGAACCCAACACCCTCTTTCCTCGGGTTTCGATTCAGGATCTGCTTTTTGAGGACATCACATAGTGTCTGATGCCCTTTAAGACTTTTGTACATCCCTGTTTCAAGCAATGTCTTCAACCTAGCATTCTCATTAGCAATAGCAGTGGAATCCTCAGCATAGGGGTTAGTTCCCACATCAACAGTTGAAGATATTGCAACAGTAGCAGCAGTAGAACATTCAGCAACAGTAGTAGCATTATCACGCTCAATGCATTTAAGACATGGTGGTTCAAATCCTTCCTGAGCGGAACTGATCTGTTTGGCCCAAAGTGACTCATTTTCCTTTTGAAGATCTTCATGAGCCGCTCTCAATTTCTCAATATCTTGATTCCTTTGAAGATAATCATAGGAAAGCTTTTCATGAGTTGTTGAGAGTGTTTCATGACGACTTTCAAGTTCCTCATACTTAACATGAAGATTTTGTATGTCTTCAATTAAGGACTCAGAACGAGTTATTTCAGCGCCTAACAGATCATCGCTTTTGTCTAATAGTTTTTGAATATGTTCCATGGCTTTCTGTTCTTCAGTTGCAATTTTAGCAAGTGTTTGTAGCTGGGTTTTGAACCACAATCAGAGTCATCGTCACTAGATGTTTGATAGTGAGTAGTGCGTGTGTTTACCTTGGCACCGCGTGCCATGAAGCAGTAGGTAGGAGCGGAGTAGTCCTTGTCATTTGCATCGGTGTCGGTGATGAAGTCATTGTCTTCAGTGTTGAAGATGGACTTGGCAACGTATGCTGTAGCCAGACTTGCGACGCCAGAATCGGACTCCTCCTCCGACTCCACCTCCGCCTCCTCAGAAGCGGACTCCTCCTCTGAATCCATTTCCTTGCCAACAAATGCACGTGCCTTGCCAGATGTGCTCTTCTTGTGTGATGAAGACTTTGAGGAAGACTTGTAAGAAGACTTTGAGTATTTCTTCTTCTTCTTGTCGTCAGAGTCATATTCCTTGCTCTTCTTCTTATTTTTGTTCTCATTGTCCCACTGTGGACACTCAGAGATGAAGTGGACAGGTTTCTTGCACTTGTGACATGTTTTCTTCTTGTAGTCATGAGCAGAAGCTTCATCATTCCTTGAGCTTGATCGGGAAGACTTTCTGAAACCTTTCTTCTTGGTGAATTTTTGGAACTTCTTCACAAGCATAGCAAGTTCCCTTCCAATGTCTTCAGGATCATCAGAACTATTGTCAGATTCTTCTTCAGATGAGGAGACAGCTTTTGCCTTCAAGGCACGAGTTCGCCCATAGTTTGGACCATAGATATCTCTTTTCTCAAAAAGCTGAAACTCATGTGTGTTGAGCCTCTCAAGTATGTCATACGAATCGAGTGTCTTGAAATCAGGACGTTCTTGAATCATCAGGGCTAGGGTGTCAAACGAACTGTCAAGTGATCTTAGTAGTGTCTTGACGACTTCATGCTTGGTGATCTCAGTAGCGCCAAGGGCTTGAAGCTCATTCGTGATGTCAGTGAGTCGATCAAATGTGAGCTGGATATTCTCATTGTCATTTCTCTTGAAGCGGTTGAAGAGGTTGCGAAGGACACTGATTCTCTGATCTCTCTGGGTTGAGACGCCTTCGTTGACTTTGGAGAGCCAGTCCCAGACTAGCTTAAATGTTTCCAAAGCACTCACGCGGCCATATTGTCCTTTGGTCAGATGACCGCACATGATATTCTTGGCAGTAGAGTCCAGTTGAATGAACTTCTTGACATCAGCAGCAGTGACTCCTTCTCCAGCCTTGGGAACGCCGTTCTTGACGACATACCATTGGTCAATGTCAATGGCTTCAAGATGCATGCGCATCTTATTCTTCCAGAAGGGATATTCAGTTCCATCGAAGATGGGGCACGCAGCGGAGACTTTAATTATCCCTGCAGTCGACATAGCTAAAACACCAGGTGGTTAAACCGAATCACACAGAACAAGGGAGTACCTTGCTCTGATACCAATTGAAAGTGCGTTATATCGACTAGAGGGGGGTGAATAGGCAATTTTTATGAAAGTCTTCAAAACATGGAAGTTTCGAAGACAACCAATAAAAATAAACCTATTACCATGCAGCGGAAGGTAGACTACACTAGGCAAACCATAGTCAAGTATTCAATGGAGTGAGAGCACAATGACTAATAGCAGCAATGTAGTAAGGATCAGGTAGGAAGATGTTATGAAGCCAAACAGAACACGCAGTCACTCAGTGAAGACAAAAGATAGTGCAAACATATAATGACTTCACAGGGAGTAACAGTAAGTAAAGGGAAGGGAAGGATGAAACCAGTGACTCGTTGAAGACAATGATTTGTTGGACCAGTTCCCAGTTGCTGTGACAACTGTACGTCTGGTTAGGGCGGCTAGGTATTTAAACCTGAGGACACACAGTCCCGGACACCCAGTCCTGAACACGCAGCTCAGGACACCCAGTCCTCACCATATTCCCCTTGAGCTAAGGTCACACAGACCTCGCCCAATCACTCTGGTAAGTCTTCAAGGTAGACTCCCAAACCTTCACAGACTTCATTCACCGGCGATCCACAATGTCTCTTGGATGCTCACAACGCAACGCCTAACCGGCTGGAGGATTCACAGTCCTCAAGTGTAATAAGTCTTCAGATCACACAGACAAGAAGACTTAAGTGATGCCTAATTCTCTTTGGCTCTGGGTGGTTAGGGCTTTATCCTCGCAAGGAATTCTCTCTCAAAGGCTTCGAGGTGGGTTGCTCTCAAATGACAAAAGCCGTACTCTAACTCTGAGCAGCCAACTGTTTATGGTTGTAGGGGGTGGGCTATTTATAGCCACTAGGCAATCCGACCTGATTTGTCCGAAATGACCCTGGGTCACTAAGGAACTGACACATTTTCCAACGGTCAGATTTCAAACTCACACGGCAACTTTACTTGGGCTACAAGCAAAGCTGACTTGTCCGACTCTGGACAAGATTCGCTCTCATAGTCTTCACTCGAAGACATAGGTTTTGGTTAAGCATCACTTCAGTCATTCTGACTAGTTTTCTAGGACCCCACTTAACAGTACGGTGGTTCCTATGACTCAACAAAGAAGAAAAAGAACTACGAAAGATCTAAGTCTTTGAGCTCCATAGGCTTCATGCGATGTCTTCTCTTGTCATAGTCTTCAATGTGAATATCTTCATATACCACCTTTGACATCAATGTCTTCATACATTTTTAGGGGTCATCTCTGGTAGGAAAATCGAATCAATGAGGGACTTCTACCTGTGTTATCCTGCAATTCTCACAAACACATTAGTCCCTCAACTAGGTTTGTCGTCAATTCTCCAAAACCAACTAGGGGTGGCACTAGATGCACTTACAGAGACGAGCTTTGTTTCTGACAACTTGACCGTGCTCATCTTGCTTGTTGCGATATATCCATTTGGTGCCTATTATATTGTGCTTCCGAGGATCAGGACGCTTAACCAGTTCCCATACATTATTCAGCTCAAACTGTTGAAGCTCTTCTTGCATAGCTTGAATCCATTCAGGTTCCATGAAGGCTTCTTCAACTTTCTTAGGTTCTGTTATTGAGACGAATGCGAAGTGCCCATAGAAATTTGCTAGCTCTGTTGCCCTTGAACGAGTGAGTGGACCTGGTGCATTGATGCTATCAATTATTCTCTCAATTTGCACTTCATTTGCAACACGAGGATGTACAGGACGAAGATTTTGCTCTTGCTGATCATTATCATTGTTAGAGGGATTGTCTTCAGACTGGGCATTGTCTTCAGGTTGATCAGGTGCGGAGATGATAAGTTCTTCTTCAGGTTGAGCTTCAGAAGGTATGATTTCTCCAGTTCCCATAAGTTTGATTGATTCACTGGATGGAACTTCATCTAGCACATTTGGCAGCTGCTCTCTTTGTGAGCCGTTAGTTTCATCGAACCGCGCATCCACTGTTTCAACCACTTTGTAATGAAAGAGATTGAAGACTCTGTAGGAGTGCGAATCCTTTCCATATCCAAGCATAAAATCCTCATGTGCTTTTGGTGCAAATTTTGACGTGTGATGTGGATCCTTGATCCAGCACTTGGCGCCAAATACTCCGAAGTAACTGACATTTGGCTTCTTGCCAGTAAGGAGTTCATAGGATGTCTTGTTCAGAAGCTTGTGAAGATAAACACGGTTGATGATATGGCATGCAATGTCAATGGCTTCAGGCCAGAATTTTCTTGGAGTCTTGTATTCATCAAGCATCGTCCGAGCCATCTCAATAAGTGTTCTGTTCTTGCGTTCGACGACGCCATTCTGCTGTGGCATGTACGGAGCTGAGAATTCATGTGTGATGCCCAAAGTATCAAGATATGTATCAAGGCCAGTGTTATTGAATTCAGTGCCATTGTCACTTCTGATGTGCTTTATCTTGGCGCCATAGTTGTTCATTGCTCGATTGCCGAAGCGTCTGAAGACATGCTGCACTTCAGTCTTGTAAAGGATTATATGCACCCAAGTATATCTTGAATAATCATCAACAATGACAAAGCCATAGAGAGAAGCAGTAGTAGTAAGAGTTGAGTAATGAGTGGGACCGAAAAGATCCATATGTATCAGTTCGAAGGGTTGAGTCATTGTCATGATTGTCTTCGAGGGATGCTCGGCCCTCGTCATCTTTCCTGCTTCACAGGCACCGCATAAGTGATCCTTTTTTAACTTGACGCCCTCGATGCCTATGACATGCTTCTTCCTTGCAAGGGTGTGGAGGTTCCTCATACCAGCATGCCCTAGCCTTCGATGCCAGAGCCAGCATTCAGAAGCTTTTGCTAGAAGACATACTGCAAGTTGTGGTCCTGCTGAGAAATCTACCACATACAAATCATCTTTTTGATACCCTTCAAACACTAGAGACTTGTCAGATTCCATTAGTACAAGGCAACGATATTTTCCAAACATCACAATCATGTTTAAATCGCAAAGCATTGAGATAGACATTAAGTTGAAACCAAGGGATTCAACAAGCATGACTTTATCCATGTGTTGATCCTTTGAGATTGCAACTCTACCTAGACCCAATACCTTGCTTTTACCAGTGTCAGCAAATGTGATGTGACTTTTGTCTGATGGACGTAAAGTTGAGTCCATGAGAAGGCTTCGCTTGCCAGTCATGTGATATGTACACCCACTATCAATAATCCATTCTGAAGCAGCTGGTGTCGTACCCTACAGTGCGGTTAGGGGGATAGGCTCCACGAAGAGAATTGTGAAGCAAAAACATTTGACGAACCAGTGGATTATTAAAGCTTAGGTCGAGATTAGGACTGATAGGGCAAGTTGCAAGCGATTTAGAAACAAAGTACATAGTAAGACCATTTGGGCATTTGATCTTGCGCCCTACAAGATGTTTAAGGTCCCCAGCAATAGTGTCAAACGATTTTGGTTTTCGGCTGGAGACCTTTCCCTGCAAAAGAGAGTTAAGCTTTCTTAGCCACCCACAACTTCAGGGGTGGCTTCGAAGCAATGAGTCTAAGTGCAGCATCTGAGAACTTTGGCTTTGGAGCCCTAGCAAAAAGTCTTGCAGGTGGACAGTAGTACTCATAAGAATAAGCAGAATAGTTCTTGGTCTTATGAACATGGCGGTTTAAAGGACTGCGCTCATATTCATAGGCCTAAGTATGGCTTCCCTGCAAAACATTTGCGTTAGTTTGACTCCGGTGAGTCCTCTGTCAGTATGAAGCCTTTGGACCGTATGAAGCCTGTGGTCTGGGGTTTGTCTTCTTCACCTGTGGTGTCATGATGACATTCACAGGAAGATTCTCCAAACACCTTTTCGGCACCCAGATCTTCTTCATAGGCGGTCCATTCTTGCAGTTAGTACCAATGTACCTGGCAAACACTTCACCATTCTGATTCTTAAACAGTTTATAGTTTGCATCAAAGGATTCATCAATAACAATGGGGTTAGCACAAGTGAAGCCATATAGAGTGGATGGATCTGCTGAAGGTTCCTTTGCAGCAACCCATGTGGTTTTGGGGTACTACTCAGGTTTCCAGTAAGATCCATCAGCATTCATTTTCCTTACGAACCCAACACCCTCTTTCCTAGGGTTTCGGTTCAGGATCTGCCTTTTGAGGACATCACAAAGTGTCTGATGCCCTTTGAGACTTTTGTACATCCCTGTTTCAAGCAGTGTCTTCAACCTAGCATTCTCATCAGCAATAGCAGTGGTGTCCTCAGCAGAGGGGTTAGTTTCCACATAAATAGTTGAAGATATTGCAACAGTAGCAGCAGTAGAGCATTCAGCAACAGAAGTAGATTTATCATGCTCAGTGCATTTAAGACATGGTGGTTCAAATCCTTCCTGAGCTGAACTGATCTATTCGGCGCGAAGTGACTCGTTTTCCTTTTGAAGATCTTCATGAGCCGCTCTCAATTTCTCAAGATCTTGCTTCCTTTGAAGATAATCATAGGAAAGCCTTTCATGAGCTGTTGAGAGCGTTTCATGACGACTTTCAAGTTCCTCATACTTAACGTGAAGATTTTTTATGTCTTCAATTAAGGACTGAGATCGAGTCATTTCAGCATCTAACAGATCATCGCTTTTGTCTAATAGTTTTTGAATGTGTTCCATGGTTTTCTATTGTTCAGTTGCAATTTTAGCAAGTGTTTTGTAGCTGGGTTTGGAACCACAATCAGAGTCATCGTCACTAGATGTTTGATAGTGAGTAGTGCGTGTGTGTACCTTGGCACCACGTGCCATGAAGCAGTAGGAAGGAGCGGAGTAGTCCTTGTCATTTGCATCGGTGTCGGTGATGAAGTCATTGTCTTCAGTGTTGAAGATGGACTTGGCAACGTATGCTATAGCCAGACTTGCAACGCCAGAATCGGACTCCTCCTCAGACTCCACCTCCACCTCCTCAGAAGCGGACTCATCCTCAGAGTCCATTTCCTTTCCAACAAACGCACGTGCCTTGCCAGATGAGCTCTTCTTGTGTGATGAAGACTTGGAGGAAGACTTGGAAGAAGATTTTGAGTATTTCTTCCTCTTCTTGTCGTCAGAGTCATACTCCTTGCTCTTCTTCTTCTTGTTGTTCTCATTGTCCCACTATGGACACTCAGAGATGTAGTGACCAGGTTTCTTGCACTTGTGACATGTTCTCTTCTTGTAGTCATGAGCAGAAGCTTCATCATTCCTTGAGCTTGATTGTGAAGACTTTCTAAAGCCTTTCTTCTTGGTGAATTTTTGGAACTTCTTCACAAGCATAGCAAGCTCCCTTCCAATGTCTTCAGGATCATCAGAACTACTGTCAGACTCTTCTTCAGATGAGGAGACAGCCTTTGCCTTCAAGGCACGAGTTCGCCCATAGTTGGGACCGTAGATGTCTCTTTTCTCAGAAAGCTGAAACTTGTGTGTGTTGAGTCTTTCAAGTATGTCAGACGGATCGAGTGTCTTGAAATCAGGACGTTCTTGAATCATCAGGGCTAGGGTGTCAAACGAACTGTCAAGTGATCTCAGGAGTGTCTTGACGACTTCATGCTTGGTGATCTCAGTAGCGCCGAGGGCTTGAAGCTCATTTGTGATGTCAGTGAGTCGATCAAACGTGAGCTGTACATTCTCATTGTCATTTCTCTTGAAGCGGTTGAAGAGGTTGCGAAGGACACTGATTCTCTGATCTCTCTGGGTTGAGACGCCTTCGTTGACCTTGGAGAGCCAGTCCTAGACTAGCTTAGATGTTTCCAAAGCACTCACGCGGCCATACTGTCCTTTGGTCAGATGACCACAGATGATATTCTTGGCAGTAGAGTCTAGTTGAACGAACTTCTTGACATCAACAGCAGTGACACCTTCTCCAGCCTTGGGAACGCCGTTCTTGACGACATACCATAGGTCGACATCAATGGCTTCAAGATGCATGCGCATCTTATTCTTCTAGTAGGGATATTCAGTTCCATCGAAGATGGGGCACGCAGCGGAGACTTTGATTATCCCTGCAGTCGACATAGCTAAAACTCCAGGTGGTTAAACCGAATCACACAGAACAAGGGAGTACCTTGCTCTGATACCAATTGAAAGTGCTAGTGATCAACTAGAGAGGGGGGTGAATAGGCGATTTTTATAGAAGTCTTTAAAACATGGAAGTTTTGAAAACAAACGATAGAAATAAACCTATTACCATGCAGCGGAAGGTAGACTACCCTAGGCAAACCATAGTCAAGTATTCAATGAAGTGAAAGCGCAATGACTAATAGCAGCTAGGCAGTAAGGATCAGGTAGGAAGATATTGTAAAGCCAATCAGAACAAGTAATCACTCAGTGAAGACAAATGGTGATGCAATCGTACAATGACTTCACAAGGACCAACAGTAAGTAAAGGGAAGGGAAGGATGAAACCAGTGACTCGTTGAAGACAATGATTTGTTGGACCAGTTCCAGTTGCTGTGACAACTGTACGTTTGGTTAGGGAGGATGAGATTCAACTCAGAAGACCTCGTCTTCACCTTATTCCCCTTGAGCTAAGGACACCCAGTCCTCGCCCAATCACTCTGGTAAGTCTTCAAGGTAGACTTCCGAACCTTCACAGACTTCGTTCACCGGCGATCCACAATGACTCTTGGATGCTCAGAACGTGACGCCTAACCGGATGGAGGATTCACAGTCCTCAAATGTAATAAGTCTTCAGATCACACAGACAAGAAGACTTAAGTGATGCCGAACACTCTTTGGCTCTGGGTGGTTAGGGCTTTATCCTCTCAAGGAATTCTCTCTCAAAGGCTTCGAGGTGGGTTGCTCTCAAACGACAAAAGCCGTACTTTAACTTTGAGCAGCCAACCGTTTATGGTTGTAGGGGTGGGCTATTTATAGCCACTAGGCAACCCGACTTGATTTGTCCGAAATGATCCTGGGTCACTAAGGAACTGACACGTGTTCCAACGGTCAAATTACAAACACACACGACAACTTTACTTGGGCTACAAGCAAAGCTGACTTGTCCAACTCTGAACAAGATTCGCTCTCATAGTCTTCACTCGATGTCTTCTCTTGTCATAGTCTTCAATGTGAATGTCTTCACATACCACCTTTGACTTCAATGTCTTCATACATTTTTAGGGGTCATCTCTAGTAGGAAAACCGAATCAATGAGGGACTTCTACCTGTGTTCCTGCAATTCTCACGAACACATTAGTCCCTCAACTAGGTTTGTCGTCCATACTCCAAAACTAACTAGGGGTGGCACTAGATGCACTTACAAAAGCATGTTCTAAATAAATGCCTGGCATAACAGCCTACTATTCATCTACTATCAAAACCTATGAAATGATCTCTGAACCATGATCTAAAAAAAGCATGCTAAATTAGATATTGTATATACATGAAAAGAATTAAAACTACTATGTAGTGTGATGTTGCTGCATTGAATCATAACTACAAAAATCTACACCATTTCTTGACAGTAGCACCACCCCCAACCCAGCCCCCTCACCTGTCTATGGCACACTGACAGCAGCACCAAACCCAAAAATACCCTCCAAAATCCATCCCAACCAAACTGCATCAACCATATTGATGTTTCCTATGAAGCACGAAGAAACACCAACACCGCCCCCCTACTGATGCAAATGTATCCATCAACCCACCCTCGCAGCAGATCCGGACGAGCCTCATCGCACAAATCACACACCTCCCACCTCCCCCACAACAGATCCAGCGACACATGAGCTCAATCAACCACCATCATGCCCCAGAACCAAAAAACCTCCAAAAATCCCCTCTATGAACCCTAACGCAACACTATGGAGAGGAAAAATGGAGGGGCTTCGATTGCTTACTTCGCCGGAGGAGCAGCGACGTCCATCGCTTCTGTTGGGTCTGCGCGAGGGACTTCCCTCCCTGCAACCTTCGGTGTCGCCGCCTGCCCACCTCGCACTCGGGAAGATCGTCGCATCCAGTCTGAATCTCGTCCGATGCGGAGGGAGAAGGAAAGGGAAGAAGGCCGAGAGAAGCAGACACAGATGCGAGATCAGGATGTTGCAATTATTGCTCAGGTGGGAGCCCAGGTACGACCTGGTCCGCTCACGTCCCACGCGCAACCAGAAGCGTTCGATCTGTCCCGATCGGACGGCGCGCGAGGCGGTTTTCTTTCGCCAGAAATCATCCGGTTTAAGTTAAACGTTTTCCTAAAATTTATTACATCGTGAGATCAACATATTTGGAGACAACAACTCACGGGTGATATGAAATATGAAATTTAGACAGCCTTAAATGACATACAACTATGCACTGTTGGCATTATTGGACCAATTCTAGATCAATCTTAACTGAAGTTTGCCTTTGAGTAATTTCTCTGCAAATAGACAAATATCAAGAGAAACTAGTGCGACTTCTCTGAAACAAACTACACAAACATAGACAGTACAACATCACCTTGCTCGTTGTGACCGTGTGCCCTTCTATCCTGAAATCCATCGGGGAAAACAAAATCAAAATCAGAGATTATCTCACAAAATATGCACTTAATTGAATAGTTTGTGCATGGAGTTGGCTACGATGGTGGTGAGATCCTTGGCGGCACGGCGTTGCGTGCAGGACTGCGGCATCACAAGGAGGAGCTCGTCGAGGACACAAAGGAACGACTGGACATGGACCAACGCCCCCCCTCCCCGTCCTGGTAGAGGCCCAAGAATGGAGCACAAGGAGCTAGTCGTCAACGTGGGTGAGCAGCGGGTGCCTCTGGCTCGGCACGAAGCCATGGCGGCGTGGGGTTAGGGCATAGGAGAGAGGAGGCGACGACGGCGTGGGGTTAGGGCATATGAGAGAGGAGGCGGCGGCGGCGTGGGATTAGGGCATAGGAGAGAGGAGGCGGTGACATGTGGTTGGGGCATAGGAAAGAGGTGAGGTGGATGGTGTAGTGGAGATCAAGATTTTTTTAAAGGAAAAGATAGAAAAATGTTTGATTTAGTAATGCTGATTATTTTTGGGAAATGGTAAGTTATGATATAGTTCTGTTTTTAGCCGTATAAGATTCCTTTATGTGTAGGCAAATAAATCAATCCCTGAAGGGCCACCACGAGGGTGTTAGAAAGGAATCGGGAAACAAACAGAGACAAAGCAAATGATTCCAGTGTTCTTTATTCATCATGGATGTACACTTATATACAAGGGGAACGGATGCGTCCATGGGACGCGACCGTTCACTGAGGCGCCTCCTCGAGAGGCAACTGCCAATATGGGAAGCGGGGATTATCCCTTAATAACCACTGGGTTATTATTTTCAACACTCCCCCTAATCACCGCTTGACATAAGAATCCATTATCTTGATTAAGTCTCCTCCAAAAACCCTGTGGGAAAAATATGAGGAGTATAGAGTTTGATATGTTGCTAAAACTCCTTTAAACCCAGTGGGAAAAATAAGGAGAAAATGATGCAACATATAATGGTTATTGTCTCTTTTAACTCAATACAAGAAAACCAATAGAGTTCAGAGGACAATAAATATGTCGTATATACTTTCCCAAAAACCCCGGTGGGGAAAACAGAAAGTATGACATATGATCTCATGTTGATATTACCTCATTAAGACCTTTATGAGAACCTGTATAGTAAACTCATGAAGGGAAAAAGAGTATAATATGATGCTTTTAATAGGAACAATTTAGGAAGATACTCCCCCTGATTCTTGCATATTTAGAAGTCGTCATATACCAATTCCATGTACACATTCCTGGAATGTAAAAGTTGGTAGAGACTTGGTGAACAAATCAGTTGCATGATTTGACTTGCAAGATATGCAATATAGTGATATTGCTTATTATGTAACCTGTTTGCATCCGGGCAACACAAGAAACATTATCCTTGAGATAATGGTTGGTGGATGTAGTCATGAGGTCTATTTCGAAGACTCTTCATGAGAGAGCTACCACACCTAGTAGGAACACTAAGCCTGTCTACGATCTGACATAGTGGGGATCTGATCGATGTATCCAATGATATCGTTGTTCACATTTTTGTGAAACTGAAAAACCAGGACAAGATGTTTGATGCCTTGGAGATATCGAAAGATATTCTTGATTACCAACCAATTGTGTTTGGTGGATCCAATGGCATTATGGAACGTTGAGTCCCGATATCTCATTTCCATCATCTCTTGGTCTAAATAGATCTTTCTCTATGTCTAGGGAATGAACCACCATGAGATTTATGGATGTATAAGACTTGTCCATAATGAATTTCTCCAATATATTTTGAATATAGACAATATAGTGTACCAAAATGTATGAGTAAAGGTGCTCAAGTTGTAGTAACGAGCGGTATCTTGGTTTTACCCAAATCCTTCATTTAAACTCCGTCGTTTAGATGATTACATGTATCGTCATTGCAGGAGTAATCACTGTGTATGACAGACAAACATGGATAACCATCATTGTAGAAGTAATCCTTGTGTAAAGGAACTCACTAAGTCGGTTGTACCAAATGTACTGACAACAATAAGTCATATGGCGACTTACTGATTTTTACACAATGTATGTTGCATTTTGTATTTCGATTCAGAATTGAGATTCCATTGGAAATCAATCATATATGTCTGAATCTAGTGAGCCACATGGATATGTGATCACTACATCTATCAACCGCAGAGATAGATGATTTTGAACTGCCAATGATATAAATTATCGGAAAGAGATTCCACCTCTGGAGAATAGTTGGGTATCTGCGTGAACCCTTGTGCTACAATACTTGCTCTATGTTTCACCACCTCGTTGTTCTCAATTCTGTTTCCAGAAGAAAACTGATGTAGGTATTGCTTATGAATACCTTCCCATTATTGAGCAAGATCATTTCTACCTAGATTATAACCTTTGCTTGAGTTCAGTCCGAGTGTTGTTCACACTTTGCCATGGCCATGGTCTTTGGATCTGAATCACTTGAAAGGTTTTTTCAATCTAGTTGAGAAATGTATATCGACAATTGTAGACTTCCGGTTATATGTTTCTCCAGAATCTGTATATCAATATATAGTTGATGGAAATATCGTTACCCATAGTGACTGCTCGCGATTTCCCAATGTGATTGAGTCGGGTATTCCGATGTCCCGGTCATTGTGTGCACTATGACCTGGGTTGGCGGGGGTTTCCCGTCCACTGGGTGTATACTACCCATTAGGTGTCTGTCAACGTGAAGTTGACTTGCATTTACTGAGTCACGGGCCTTGATATCCTTGCTTGCAAGAAGCTGAATCCTGATGTACTTTTCTCATACATCTCCCCTTGATGCTTTGAACGGGGAGTGGAGTGAATTTTGTTTCTACCTCCACTCTTTCAGGCGTACTTTTGTGGGATTGTAGGATTGTGTGACACCTTTATAGTCAGTAAATGAATCTGGCAGGTTATTTTCAATGTGTTGCAAATCTTCTGAACGCATGGTTCAGATCTTTGAGTACGTGGATTTGAGGCAGAAATGTGTTGAACATTCCACTAATTTCCTGGCATTCTTTATGGTACTTGAAATCTCCCCCTAATGCCTGGAAATGTTCCTCATTGAATTAGCATACTGGCCTTGAATAACTCCCCATGCGAGGGGCTTGAGGTATTGACGGAAATACAGTTATTCCTCACATAGATCCCAACTATATGTTGAGGGGCCAATGATGTATGTCGGGTGGTGATATCGGTATGCAACCGAATTACCGCGGATAGGAAATACTTGGTAGATTTCCACGTATCAAAGATAGTGGGGAATAATATAATGCAGTTATGTCATGAGCGTGTAAAACTGCATGACTCCAACGTAAAGTTGGTAAGTTGCAATTCCAAAGTAAAGATAATGCAATGAGCTTAACTCTTTGGATAGGATTCTACCAAACCATTTTGAGTCTAGACATTAGGAAAAATTGCTAAACTTCAATCCAAAGGCCATAGAGAAGGCCCTCAAGGAGAATTCTGCAATGTTATCCATTCGATTTGCTTGAAATCGATGTCAGGATAATGAGCCAATGGTTTCGTGTGAATAAAGCACACACTTAAGACCATCATATAGATATGTCTTTTAGAACCATGGAATCCCTGAATAGTCTACTCAATGGCTGGGAAGAGCCACTTACCTCGACTTGATGCATTCAAGGAGTCTGAGTGGTTCAGCTTAGACTTTAAGGTGTGCGAGCCTTAAAATTAGCTTTCCAGTGTCACTTGTAGTGCACATAAAATCCAAATGTTATTAGAATTTAGCATCATAATAATCATAAACTATTGAATTGCGCATAGTTCCGATTTCAACCCAATGTCTCGATGACCATGGCGTGTATGCCAAGTTTGTCATGTACAAGACATTTTGCAAACTATCTTGGGCGCAACATGTGCTACGGATTTTGTAGTATGTGTAATACAATCCAGATGATACATAGAGAATGTGCTTGCCATATCTATTGCATATGGTAAAGAGAAGTTATTTCTCTTTCTTGGCAGCATAAGTTTCGCTATGGAAACAATTTTGACGAATATCTCTATAGCTTAGTAGGGTACGAGTTAAACTTGGAAAGCAATGAAGCATCCCGACATTACTGGAGTACCCACAGGGATAGTAAATATGACTCGAGTTGAGCCAACAAATACCTCATCGCGTCTAGCGATTTTAAAATAGCTCCTTTCGCTCAATGAGAGTGGAAACATTGAACTTCCCTGAGTATAGAGTTTGTGGTGCGTATGTCCACAACGCACATATCATCTTTCATCGGATTGACTCTCGTAGAAATCTATATATAGACATGCAGATCCTCAAAATGAAAATCGTTGTTAGATATTTAGAATACATACAAATGTATTTGTACCAAAGTACTGATACAATATATTGTGATATACAATATATGATGACAACAATAATTATGTTCTTATTAGAACATCATAAATGGACATAAATAAATAGATCACTAAGGAGACTAAGGGACTAAATATATAGTCTCCAAACATGCCAGTTGATGCATATTCAACCATCATGCTCTCCATGCTCATAGGGTCTCGTGATAGCTTGATGGTGTCATCTTGAGGGTTTGAAGTGAGTTTCAAACAATTACCCTTGAGGTCCTTTGCGTCTCGATGGCATGGCTTGGATCGCACGCGTTATCCCATGGGATGCAAGACTGATCTTGATGTCCATGACCCGCTTAAGTAAGTTGTGGCCATTGAGGGCAAGAGCCTCAAATTGTTAGCCATTGATTACTTATAGGGGCAAGCCAGAGATAATTAATTTACAAGAAGTAAATTAAAAACCATCATGGTTTTGTAATAAGAATGCAAAAATTTGACTCAAGTGTATAACTTGAAAATGCTCAATCTCAATTATGGGAACATAACACATTGAAGATCATATAGATCTCACAGTAATAGAGAGTCTGCACATGGGCAGAAGATCCAACTCATTACCTTATGTTTTCCTAATATAATGAGGGAGATGTTATTGTCAAAAATTTACAAGTTTGTTGTGCGGGAGAAATCAATCTTGAACGATGTATGTATTTGCAAGAAATTAAAAATCTCAATTGCAAATAGATGTATTATTCTCGACATGTGTTTAACATGGAACTAGATACATCATAGAAATATTCCGAAATACTGTGTACTCAACAGAGAAACAGTACTGCAGAGATACTGAATTTATCTTTGCAAGAGATTAAAAATCTCTATTGCAAATGGACATAATTAACCTCAATACGTGATAAGCGTGGAAATGTATTACATCAACTTAAGATCTAGAATATATCTCGGTACTCAACAGAAAAACACTACTATTGTAATGAATAGTAATGATGTTGCAAACTTGATGTTCAAGTGAAAAACTTGAATTGTATTGACCTCAAATTAAATGAGATGATCTTGTATCAAGTTGCAAGATAATTCAGCAAAGTGAATTAATATTTTGTGAGAGAAAATTAATCTCAATCGCGATGAGATTGTTTTGCGAGAAAATAATAATTCTCAATCGCAAATATATATTGTTGTACGAGAAAATTTAATCTCAATCGCGGGAAACATGTTCTAAAGAATCTGATATGTAGTAAACACATTGAACATGTCAAGTATCAACATATGTATATTTCCGGAATTTTAAAACTCAACAGAAAAAGGGTTGAGAATGCAAAGTCCAAGTTGCCAGATGGCTCGATTGTAAAATACAGTAAAGCGTAGAGCTAAACTGAAAAGATTCATAAGCCTGAGGATCGAATCAGAATTTACTTGGACGTATTTAGCATTAAGATAAAGTCAGAGGACTAAATCCAGAAATGGTTGAAAGGATAAGATTTCCTTTCTTCCTCCTGTGCGGATATGAAATTCCCAATGGGGAATTTTCTACGCCACAGCCATTCGAGATGGGCTCCGCCGGCCGGAGGGGCCGCTGCTTTCGTCGCGGGAGGGGCCGCTGCTGTGGGCGCACCGTCGTCTCCGCTTCCAGGAACCATGCCGGAGGAAGCCTCGCGACGGGCTCGGGCCTGGCCAGCGCCGGGTGCAGGCTGCACTCTGCCAGGCGGAGGGAGAGCCTGCTCCATCTCCGCCACGGCTGGCCGCACCTGGAGGAGTGGGGTCAGCGGATAGCGCCGCACCCCAGGGCAAAGGTCCACCACGTCGTCGAGTAGGAGCCGCGGGAGCGAACTACGCCGAAGACGCCGCTGCAATCTCCACCGCGAGTCGTGATGGGGAGGGCCCATCACATTTGACAGAGCGCGGGAACGCCGCGTGTCTCCGTCGTAGTGGCCGGCGAGTACGCCGAGGCTGGGTTCTCCACCGCGCCTGCTACTGCATGCGTCCTCGACGAGCAAGTTGCTTCTGCATTGATGGCGAGAGGGTTAGACTACCCATAATGGGAATAACATGGGTGATAACATTACACTTATCTATGCAAAATAGATGATGTGGCATGTAATTAATGAAGAAAGAGAGACATATGATAACATAGCTAATTACCATAACATCACACATATCAAAAAAAGATGAGTCTACAATCTAATAAATGAAGTGATGCATGACACAACACATATGTTATTGCCCACTGTGGAGGTAATAAAATAGACTAGTAACATATGCATATTACTGCTCTAAGTTTACTCCCCACTGTGACTAGTCTTAGCGGCACCGGCCGCTAGTTACAACGTAATGGAGATTAGTAACATATGCATAAATGAAGTGATGCATGACACAACACATATGTTATTACCCACTGTGGATGTAATAAAATAGACTAGTAACATATGCATATTACTGCTCTAAGTTTACTCCCACTGTGACTAGTCTTAGCGGCACCGGCCGCTAGTTACAACGTACTCCCTCCGTCCGGGTGTATAAGTCATCTTAGGAGTAGCACCATGACCTAGGTGGCTGTAGATTGGCAGAGGAGGAGCACCACGGCCAGCTTAACTTCCAATCAGAGCGCTGCACAAAAGGAAGCAAAATCAGCATTTAATAGGATGTCTTTTCAGCTCTCCATGCAGGCCCACGTACATGATACTCCAGCCGCGATCAACGCCCAGCATGCAAAACTGTCTTCAATATCTTGCCGAACCAACGCCCAGCCGCGATGCATGCATTGGCCGTTCTCATGCGAGTGCCTCCTCTTCCTATAACAAATATAACGCTCGTTAATGAGGCTGGGAGGGGAACGAGGGGAATTTAATGTTACACGCCTAAACGTTTTGGGAAATTTTGGTTTTCGTAAGATGACTTATACACCCGGACGGAGGGAGATTAGGAAATTATACAAGGTAGTTACTGCCCTTTGCATCATTGGTTGTTTTCGTTGATGTGCCTGAACCGAGGAAATGCTCCAGAAATCACTCATTGAATCAACAGATCATGACGCCCACGCGCGCAACCGGGCGGCCGGGCACGGAGGCCGAGGTCTGGGGCGCGGAGGGCGCGAGTCCGTTGGCGCGGACGGGCGCGGCGCAACAGGGTGGCGGCCGAGCGGACGGGCGCGACCGAGGCGCGGGGCGGCCGGCGCGATCAGACGGCGATGGCGCGAGGCGCGGTGTGGCCGGGCGGAGCCGACCACGGCCTGGCTCGGGCGGGCGCGGCCGCGGAGGCTGGGGAGCGGTGCCGACGCGGCCAGGGACGGCCACGGCGCTGGCGGGCGATGCCACGGAGGGATCTACAGGCTCATACCTTTATCTGTTCTTGATTCTCCAATGCTCTTGGACTTGACTCCTAATCCAATCGCTCCAAGGCAGCGATGCACCTGTAGATGGAGATCGCCGGAGTTGCTCCACGACGTTGCCGCTTTCCTGTTTCTTCGTTCTCGCTGTTGAGCGCCGATGGAATCGCTCCGCGGGAGCGTGCTGATAATGTGTTAGAAAGGAATCGGGAAACAAACAAGAGACAAAGCAAATGATTCCAGTGTTCTTTATTCACCATGGATATACACTTATATACAAGGTTGGATCATATGCCCCAGTTTACTTGGGCATTTGATAATTTGCCTCACTTTACATAGGATTAGATGATTTGCCCTGCTTTTCTTTTCTCTTTAGATAATATGCCTTTTTTTTACTGTAATCATTTTTGACTTTTTATCCCTATTTTCACGACACGAAATGACTCTACTGCCCCTGTGGCAAATTTGCAATTCTTCTTCTTATCTTCTCTCTCTACGTTGCTATACCCAACCAAACAAACAGATCAAGAAATCATAGATTGATTCTGTTATTAGTTTTTATCTCCATGTCCGCGCCCAGCAGAGAGGTGGATGCACCGCCAGCCACCAAGCCATCAACTCCAGCGCCTCCCGGACAGGGAGGGCTCACACAGGCCGGCGGCGAGGTGATTCCTCAAACTACCGGTCGGGCAGACGACTCCTGCATCCATGGATCATCACGAGATGCTGCAGATTGGTTAGTATCTGATCAACCCACACCCTCCTCTCCCATGGCTGTTGCGGCGAGCACTAACACCTTGAGGATCATGATCCTAGATCCCACTTCCCAGTACAACACAAGCAGACCACGCATTTCACAACATCATCAGTCACGTACATCTAATCCTATTGAACTCGCTTCATGGTGTACATGTGTGCGCCTGTACATGGATCCTGGCTTTGATTAACCTAGGATCCCATTTCCCATGGTTATTGCAGCTAGCACAACACTTCTCTGGCGTTAATGAACCTGTACAGAAAGTAGAGTAAACTAAGATGAAGCATGAAAAAACAAACCTTCAGATCTAGCATAGTTTTGTTATTTGATAAAATGTTCTCTAACTAATTGGATGATGCCCTTATGTTAAAATGTTTATTTGTTCTCCAAGTAGGCCAACGGTGGTTGCAAGAAATGATATACATGTATCAACAATGGAAGGAGGCATTGATTGGTCCTAGATTGAGATAGCACCAATGAATGATGACGAAATTGATGTTCCTATAACAGAGGAGAACATGTGCACGGTTCTTGGCATCAATGACGAACCTGAGCATCGGAAAATTGTATCTGAAGCAGCTATGAAAGCCTCCATTGCACATGTTGATGCATGTGTGGCTGATATTGACGAGGATTTACTTGCTGATGCGGCTCTTCCTGTGCCTGACCATATGCCTGAAGAGAATCACTTCTGGTATGATAAGGAACATCCTGTGATAGAGGAAGGATCTTTGTTTCGTTCAATGAAAGAGTTCAGGATGCTCATGAGAACATTTGCTATTAGAGGTAAGTTTGACATCAAGATCAAGGATAGTGACACTACTAGGTTTTTGGGTCACTGTAAAGGGAATGGATGTCCTTGGAGAATAACTGCTAGGACAATAGAAGATGGAAAAACAGTCAGGGTACAAACTTATCCAACATGAATTATTTTTTATGTTGAAACCATTTTACTTGTAACTGATGGTTGGTGTTATGTTTTGTGCAGGTTAACAAGATAGTAAAGCCTCATAAGTGTTCATCAACCGCTGCAGTGATTACAAGCATGGCAGACCAAGCATGGGTGGCAGAAAAGGCAATGGGGTATCTTCAAACTGAACAAAATATTGGTGCCAGGGAGCTCCAAAAAAAGCTACAAGCAGAGTACAAATGTACTATTGGGTATCATACTGTTAACAAGGGAAAAGAAAGGGCCAAGAATAGTTTATATGGGACCTGGGGAAAAAGCTTTCAGTCTTTATTGAACTTCAAAGCTGAGATTGATAAAAGATCTCCTGGTAGCATTGTCGAGGTTGATGTCAAGAGGGAAGGAGGTGAACTGCATTTCCGCAGATTTTTTATGGCACTTAAGCCGTGCATTGATGGCTTCTTGGCTGGTTGTAGACCATATGTCAGTATAGACTCCACATTTTTGACTGGAAAGTGAAATGGTCAATTAGCAGCATGTACAACACTAGATGGGCAAAATTGGATGTTTCCTTTAGCATTTGGTTTCTTTGGTACAGAGACCGAGGATAACTGGATTTGGTTTATGCAACAACTGCATAGGGCAATAGGACATCTTCAAACTCTAGCTGTTTGTACTGATGCATGCAAAGGGTTAGAGAATGCAGTTAAAATTGTGTTTCCCCAAGCTGAGCAAAGAGAATGCTTTAGGCATCTGATGGCAAACTTCAAAAAAAAATTCCATGGAGATGTTTTTGGTCGCATGTGGCCAGCAGCCAAGGCTTACCGTCTGGAAACATTTAACTATCATATGGGCAAGATATTTGAAGCTGAACCTGTAGTGAGTGCCTACTTGTGTACCTATCATAACTTAAAGTGGATGAGATGTGACTTCAACATAGAAATCAAATGTGATTACATTCACAATAATCTGGCCGAGTGCTTCAATAGTTGGATCAAAGGAACAAAGGAGCTGCCCATGGATGAGCTAGCCGATACAATAAGAGAGAAAATTATGATACTTGTTTATAGAAGGAGAAGAATTGGGGAAATGCTCCAGGGAAAGATGTTGCCTGCCATCATTCAACAAATAAATAATAAAACTAGGCAACTTGACAATTTGGTTGTTGGAAGATCAACCGGAGAAAGTTGTGAGGTCAAGGACACTAGCAAGAATAATCTTAGGCATGTTGTGAAGATAGGCAGTCGTGAGTGCACTTGCCTAGAATGGCAACACACTGGAAAGCCCTGTGAGCATGCACTTGCATTCCTTATAGAGACAGCAGATGTAAACTTTGAACCATATGTACATGAGTACTACTCCGTGAGTAGGTTCCGAGCTGCCTATGCTGGAGAGATTGAACCAATCACAGACAAGTCTCAATGGCCTCATGTTAATCTAGATATTGAGATGGTGCCATCGGTTTTAAAGAGCTCTGTTGGGAGACGGAGGAAGCAGAGAATCAGAAGTTGCCTTGAAGACGGTGGTCGTGGTGGCAGCAAACGGAAGAAGAAAGATGATAATGGCAAAAAAACAAATGACCAACAAGGAGGTGACAGAGAAGGAAAAAGAAAAGAAGAGATTTGGCAGCAAAAATAGGTGCAAAGAATGTGGGATATTGGGGCACAGGAAAGCAACTTGCAAACAAAATGAAGCTAAAGAGAGGTAACCCATGCACTAGTATCTCATCTATATTAGTATCAAATTAGTACTATTATACCATCTGTAACATCCGGTGTGATTGAACTTTCTAGTGACATGTCTACTCACGAGCTCGCTCCAGCTGTTGTTGCGACACTTACACACATAACAACAATCACACTACCTCCCAGCCTTCATAACAGCCCTGGACCTATCACAAGGAGGTAACAATTATATTTCTAATATGCACATTTGATTCCTACTTTTATAACATTGGTGTGTAAACATGTAGGAGGCTTGCTATGGCCATAGCTGGAGACGATGCATCACAACCATCTGGGACAACTATTAATTCTGTAGCATCACCTACCTCTCACTTCCCTTCAAGCTCTACGACGCGCAAGAAAAAATTGACCCCAAAAAGGAAGAAGCTCCAATTTTAGTGCATTAAATTTCTATTTTAAATTCTGAGAGATGTTCACATCTGTCAGTTTCAAAGATATGGAGTCGGAAGAATTATTATTTTGCTTGATGTAAACTCGGATTAATTTGTCATGTCATTTGAACCGAGCAACCTTTTTGTGACATTACTTTTGTGATTTCGGTGTGATATATTCTGCCAATTTCATGTGCTAAGTGAACATATGTTGTCACTTTATTTTTAAAATCTATGAAATTGTTATATGCTGCCAAATTCCAACGAAGTGCATATGCGAGGATGCACAACATATATACAGACCCCTGACCTGTGACTAGAGGAGATCCAGCAAGAGATGAACTCAAAACCATTTGTGATTTAGTTAGAAAGTACTCTTCAGCATCTACGCATTTTTTAGTGTGTGATACAATTTAAGTCTCAAGCATCTGGAGGAGATCACTCAGCGAAGTATTTTAAACAACCTACCCAGCTTGATGACTGAAGCAGGACCAGCAACTGCTAGGGTATTTATTAGTACTATATATAAACACTGTAGTCCAGCCATGGCTATTACCGGCGAAGCAACGAACTCTCACACAAAAAATCTGTAAATCCATCAATCACTTAAAAAGTTAGCTTTTATCAGCAACGAGGGCGCCATCCGCAGCTCCGAGTTGCAGCCGGTGCCCCGGGACCCGCCGGTCCGCCAAGCTGCCTACATGCAGCGGGAATCGCCGCGGCGGGCCGCCGACCTGCAGCCGGAGCAAGACGCCGCGGGCCGTCGACCTGCAGCGGCAGCCACCGCGCTGGGCCGAGGAGCTGCAGTGGGAGCCGCCGCCGCGGGGCGCCGAGCTGCAGCGGGAGCCACCGCGCCGGGCCGAGGAGCTGCACCGGGAGCCGCCACGCTGAGCTACTGCTGCCGGGGGCCAAGGTGCCGTTGTCGGCATCCTCCAGTAGGTTGGGGGAAGAAGAACAGAGTAAAGGCGTTGAACTGGGGAAAAGGTGAGCTGGTCGATGGAACTCACACACAGCAGAGAAGATAAGAAGAAGAATTGCAAATTTGCCACAAGGGCAGTAGAGTCATTTCGCGTCGTGAAAATAGGGATAAAAAGTCAAAAATGATTACAGTAAATAAAAAGGGCATATTATCTAAAGAGAAAAAAAAAGTAGGGCAAATCATCTAATCCTATGTAAAGTGGGGCAAATTATCAAATGCCCAAGTAAACTGGGGCATATGATCCAATCTGTGTCCATGGGACGCGCCCGTTCACTGAGGCGCCTCCTCGAGAGGCAACTGCCAATATGGGAAGCGGGGATTATCCCTTAATAATCATTGGGTTATTATTTTCAACAGAGGGAAGGCATAAAAACACTACGTGCAGGAAAAACCGTGGGAAGAGTTTTGAAAGAAAATTTGATAAAATCAATAGTAAAACTGATGGGAGGAGACGTCTGTGATGAAAGTGGATTAACGGGAGTGAAGGCGCTAAAACCAAAGCTGCCAATGGTGGGAGAGATCGTCTCGAGTCCAATTCATGTACGAAATGGCTATACAGACGAAAAAGATGGACCATGTGAGGACGACTACCAATCCCTGTGGCCGTTGCTCCCATGTAGACATGCATGTACGGCTGGATTTTCATGTCGTGCATGAATCGTCTGGAATTTGTCGTCTGTATAGCACGGCTCATTCATGTAAGAACTTGGCTCCAGAGGATGGTAGATACCAACCAAGCCCACAAGACGATGATCAACATCTTCTCGATCAAATAAAGCAAAAAACACATTTCTCGGAGTATTTTGTGAAAAAAGATTTAAATCTATTACCAGAGTTCATCAAAAGTATAAAGCATCTAAAATTATATCGAGATTCTAAGACCATCGAACGACCACTATCGTCGCCAGAATGAGCCGTCAAAGCACTGTTGTCGCCACTCTCTATTAGAGTCAGCTTGACTTTATTGATGACAACCGAAAGTCTTCATGCACATGCCCCTAAGGACCAACGTCCCGAGGTCACAGTGGTCGCCGTTGAATAAATCAGAAGCACCTCACATCAAATCTCGCCACACAATGAAAAGCCCTAACCTCACCGCCCTAACAAGACAACCAGGATCTCACTGAAGCTCCGTCGAGTACATCCAGATGGACGAACTTGAGAAGGAATGGAACCCGAAAGACAAACTTAAAAAAAAAAAACACCGTCATTCGCCCGAGGGCTGTACCTGCGAGGACTAAAAAACACTAACCTAACCTAAACTACTAACCAGGCAGAGGCACCTTGATCCTCCTTCTTCCCGCAAGGGAGGGGGGGTGAATCCACAGGCTCACTGGTGAAGTTCAGAGGGCAGAGTTTACCCTAGCTGTGGCGAGGCGATCAACCGTCCAAATTATTCTCCGGATCACGAGGACATGAAAACATCGAGCTCGCCCGGCGGCTGGTCAGCGATCCAGGGGTTGTTGAGGACTAGCTCCTCCGGTGACGGTGAGGGGTTGAGTTAAGTGAGGACGAGCTAGTGCACATGATTTCCACTGGCAATCGAACTAGTGCACCACTTTTCATCAGAGTTCCAAATGCATCGATGAGCAGATAAGCTCTACCAGTATAGGAGTACCATAACTTGTTCGAATCCTCCAAAAGACTTGTCTGGTCAGCAAAGCAGTACTAATAACAACACCGAAGTGCCAGTATTATACAGCCGGTAACAGAGCTAGTGGCAAAACAACTCTAGCAACCGTTTCGATACAGCTGGGACGATACATCTTTTCGAAAAAAAGCTGGGACGATACATACGCTGAGCCCTGAAGCACTGCAGCGCCATCATGCGATGAGGAAAGGGAGCACGGTCAGCATGAACGCCTCGTAGCCGAAAGTCGCAGACCCCGAGTACGCCGTGTCCTTCTCCTTGAACTTCTCGGTCAGGCCCTGCCAAAATAATTCAGGAAAATTATAAAGGTAATTCAGCCAAATGAACACCGTGAAATGAAAAAAAACTTAGTTTATTTGGTGGAATTACCTTCACTGTAAGGCAGCATCTGCATACATAAAGAACAAACAGTCAGGAATGTGTATATAGTGCAGTTCAAATTGTGCTACTGCTAAGCTTTATAAGGGAACCCAGCGTTTTTCTGCCAATTCTGATTTTGACATAAAAATAATATTGACAAACGAAAAAAATTTGATCTATCCATGTTTCAGTACATTAGATGCTGCAGAATCTTGTGCAGTTTAGTGGGAAAAGCAATCAGCCAAGTCGAAACTAATTGAAGGAATAATCTTACTCAATGAAGTTGTCATATTCAACCGCTTTGTTCTTGCCCCCAGTCTTGTCAAATTTAGACACAAGCAAGTCTAGCACAGTAGGAGAAACGGAATATCCAAGATCTAGAAGAGCATCACGCAGTTCTGGTGCATCAATTCTACCACTTTGGTCACGGTCAAACCTCTCAAATATGCCCTGCACAATAAACATGGGAAATGTAACACATGGAATGTTAAGTCAGTTGATTGGTTCCCTCACAACGAAGCAAGGGAACTTGAAGCTGTACTGCTGTAGCATCTCACCCTCCAATTCTGAAGACTGTAAAACACAGAAGTGAACTCCTTTGGCCCTGAAAGAATCACAGGTAATGTATTTACAGTTAGGAGGTTAAAGAAAAAAGGTATAGAGGATGAAAATGTCAAATGTTGAAAACAGTGTGGGCCTTTTTGATTCGAAGGATTTCAAAAATACAGGAATAGGATACGATTGCATGTGTAAAGCAGAGAACTATGAAAACGCAGGAATCTGCAAAATTGGATGTTTGATTCACAAGAATAGGAAAAACAACAGGAATCCTAAAAGGCACGGTCAAATTAAGGTCAAATCATATGAAAAGATAAGATGGGAAGTTAATATTATGCTATTTCTGGCCTTTGTCTCGCTCTTTGTGCATAGGAATGTAAAAAAGAGGTTAAGTGGATTGTAAAAAACCCTTTGTTTTTCCTATGAAAATCAATCCAAAGGAAAAATTCCTCTGTTTTTATATGGTTAATTCCTTTGAATCAAACGGATGAAGAGTGTCACCATATGAAAATTTCCAATTCCTATGATTGTCCTCTACTTTTCCTATGAATTAAAGAGGCCCTATATGTATACTTCACACTTTAAAACAAATAAAGACAAAATATAAATGGCAGATAATTCTACATAGCACGCTACAAATGAGAAGTGTGTGGCAGATTAAGATCAATTCATGCTTGTACTGTGATGGATTACACAACAAAGAACTTACATACTCCCTCTGTTCGAAAAAGTTTGTCCCTCAAATGGATGTATCTTTTTTTTAGAAAAGGAGGATGACCCCAGCCTCTGCATCTGGGAGATGCATGCGGCCATTTTATTGATTATTCTCGAGGACCTTACAAAGTTAGTGCTAGATACATCCATTTGAGAGACAAGCTTTTTCGGACGGAGGGAGTACTAGTTGGTTTTATCCTGCAAACCATAGTTTCATCACGACAGAAACAACCTTCAGTTGTGGCGAAGGACAGTTAGGAAAAGTATCTCAGGCTTTCAAGGATAAACTTCTGCCAAAAAAAGCTTTGGTAGAAGTAGAACTAACTCAAAGCAGTTCCAACTTTGAAGCTTGGATAAGCATCAATTAAACTCACGTTTCCGTAATGGACCAGGTTAAACTGAAAGTAAAAAAATGTGCATAGCTTGTATTAGGAAATGCAGATCTGATAAAGCAATCCACACTTCCCATCCAATCTTTCACATTGGGGAGAAAAGAAAATACAACAATCACCAGTGGCAAGTGAGTTGCTAAGATGTCCATAACAACAGAACAACTCGTGGGTCTTGCAGTAACCTTATTGAAGTACTCCCTCTAGTACAAATTTATACTAAGCTCAAGACACTTATTTTGGGACGGAGGGATATTAAGTAAGGGTCTAATACTTTCCAACATGACTACTTGGCATGTGCTCCAGCTGTATCTAACGTTAGTCTATAGACTGAGAGTCTGAAATCCAGTCAAGCTGAACTAAAAAATTGTGCGGCTTCCTCGGGATCCTTCCCCAGAAATGAAAAGGGTTGATTTGTGACCTCTGGCTCAAACAATTCACCACTAAGTGCCCTCACGTCGCGTGCTACAAAGACCAGAGGAACATCAACACTAAGTCGTGTGCATGCCAAGACGCGGCGCAGTGGACCAGGGAGACGCACGATTGCCTCCTGGAAACCAAGAGTCAAAGACAATGACGCAAAGGATCCCCCATTCATCCTAGCACGATCGTGGATAAGACTTGAGAGATAGTACGACATATGGAGGAGGGAGGGAGGACTCGCCGATCTTGCGGACGTTGGTGTTGGTGAAGAGGTACATGAGGAGGTGGACGGTGCGGAGGCTGAAGCTCTGGCTGCTGAACCCAGAGAGCGCGGACTGCAGCTCCTTGTCGTCGATCATCCCGCTGCCGTCGCGGTCCGCCGCCTGGAAGCACGCCACCACGTTGGGGTCCGTCCCCGGCAGGAACGTGGACGGCACCAGCGCCGCGAACGGGCTCCCGTACCCACCGGCGCCGCCTCCTGCGTAGGGCTGCGCGGCGGGCGGCCCCCCGTACGGCGCGGCGGACGAAGGCGGCTGGGCGCCGTAGGGCTGCTGCCCGTAGCCGCCTCCGCCGCCCCCGCCGTAAGGCTGCTGCGGGGGTGGAGCGCCGTGGTAGGGGTCGGAGCCGGAGGAGTAGGAGGTCTTGCCTTCCTTGGGAGGCTTCTGGCCGTAGGACGGTGGGGCTCCGTAGCCGCCGCCGCCTCCGCCGTAAGGCTGCTGCGGGGGCGGAGCACCGTGGTAGGGGTCGGGGCCGGAGGAGGAAGAGGTCTTGCCTTCTTTGGGGGGCTTCTGGCCGGAGGGCGGTGGGGCTCCGTAGCCGCCAGCGGCGCCGTAGGGGTAGCCGGAGCCGGGGGGTGGGGGGTAGCCGGCCATGGGGTTAAGCTTGGGGAATTGGAGTTGTGTGCTCGATCACGGGGACGGGGATGGAATTGGAATGGAACAGGTGGGAAGGGGGCGAAGCAGAACGTGGTTTGGTTTGGCGACGCGGAGGGGAGGGGAGCAGATCGAAAGCACCGACAACGCGGACGGCGATGAATGACGACGCGACGGCACGGCAAACGTGTTGACTAACGGGTGAAATTAAATTTCATAAAAATAAAAGTAAATTCCATATTTGATAATTTACACCAACTTGCTACCGCGTAACACAAAACTCCCGGGACTTAAAAATGCTCCAATACGGCTCCCAAAGGCATCGATGCATAACATGCATGCTCTCGGGCGCCACGGTACTGCTACGCGTCCTCGCAACGAAGCAGGCGAAGTGCATTGAGGGGAAGGGAAGGGAAAAGAAGCATCATGCATAGGTTTTTCGTGGCCCCTTGGCGGCAATTAGAGTTTCGAGCGGAGTTGGCGGGCATACGTCGGATCTTGCCGGCGAGGGCGTCCTTTGATTCCGGTGGAGGATGGCTACATCATCCGGAGGCAAGCAGAAAGAGTCGGGGTCCTGACTCACCGCGGTCGGCAAGGGCTCGGCTAGAAGAGGCGTGAAGAAAACTATGAATCATGGACGAGGAGGTGATTCCCCAGGTAATCAATGATAGGGAAGGAAAGGTGAAGAAGTGGCTCTTTGCTGGTAGGATTTTGCACCGGAATATTTTTCACATCCAAACTATTGCCAGTGCGCTTCGACGGGGTGAGTCCCCCAGGGCCCAAATCCAGACAATCCAAATTAATTGTGAGGGACGGTATAAGGCGTTATGTGGTCCTATTTGACTGGCTCCATCTTTGGGCTAGGGTTTCGAATCTCCTGTATAATCTCAAAGATGATACTTGGGGAAAACTTATTGCACAACAAATTGACAAGGATGCTACTTCGATCCAGTTTGATCATGTTGGCGGATATCTATGATCAAGAGTCTCACATGATGTTAGTAAACCATTAAGAAGATGGATTCTGGTTGATTTGGTTAAGAGAAAAAAAGACAGACTTGTATGGCATACAATATGAACAAGTGCCACACTTCTCTTTCTCATGTGGTCGGCTTGGTCATTCTGACATGTTTTGCACAATCCTTGGCCCTCGTAACGAGAATGACAATTTTACCTTTTGGGCCAAAGTTGAGGGCGCCATATGAGACAAAGAAGACTTCTTCTGGGGATAGTCCGAGCAAGGAACAATATTCAAATCCAAGTAGTCAGAGGGAGTCTAGAAATTCTAGTAATGCTGGTAAAGAGGGTGTTAAAGTTACTTCTCCGACAAGAACATACCTCATAATAAGAGGAAAGAAGCACCCAAGCAAGTGTACCGGCGCGTGGATCATACACCACTTCTTTTAACCGATGGTACAGGAGCTGCTACTGAGCTTGTGAGTGGTTTGAAGGATGCATGTGATGACCAAAAGAGACTGGTGACGAGAATGAGTTGGAGAGGAACTGAAAGAAGAAGAACCTGACACCTGAAAACTCGTTAGCGACTGCAGAGCAACGCTTCCCGTCCCAATGATTTGCATGAGCTAGAATTGCCGGGGGATTGGGAACCCCGAGGCAGTTCACGAGCTTTTGCTGCACAGTGAAGCAAGAAGCTCGTGCCCTGCTATTCATCATGGAAACAAAAATGAGGGCTAAAAGGGTGGAAGACCCGTGATACCAGCTTGGTTTTGCGGGTTGCTTTGTCGTGGATAGTGAAGGCCTTAGTGGCGACATGGGTCTTTATTGGTCTAATAAAGATGTTGAGGTTGAACTGAAAAGCTACAGTACCAGCCATATCGATATATTGGTGAGGATGAGGGATCAAAGTTCGGCGACGTGGCGATTTATTGGTTTTTATGGTGCTCCGAGAGCCGAAAACAGACATCTCAACTGTCGTTTTCTTTGGAAGTTGTATGCACTGCCACATTCAGCATGGTTATGCATGGGTAATTTTAATGAGACTCTCTATGGCGAGGAACACTTCAGTCGGTCGGTTCGACCAGAGTCGCAAATGAAGGCATTTAGAGAGGTCACATATGAGATTTCCTTCCAAGACTTAGGACGGACTAGGTTGGCATATACTTGGGTTGGTCGCCAAGCGGATAATGCTAATATCTAAGCTCGGTTAGACTGTGCCTTACTAACGAGGCTTTTCGACAGAAATATGAACATATTTATGTGCGCCATGTAAGTTCAGTTGAGTGTGCTCATTATTTTGTAGTAACTGAAATCAATGAAAATTGCACTCTCAAGGTGTACGACATGCAAAAACATTTTAGGTGTGAGAATGTTTGGAAAAATCACACAAAATATGAGAAGTTAGTCAAGGATTCGTGGCAATGGCAGAACCACACTCCAGGTCTACACGGGATAGTGGAGTTCCTTGGAGCCTACCGCGAGAGTTTGAGACAAGGGGTATACGTGAGTTTGGGTGCCTAACAAGGTCATTTCGAGAACTTAAGTAAAAGCTAGACAAATTCAGAAAAAAAACTAGACAAATTGGGGCGGCAATCTATAGGATGTGGCCCTTTTGACGAAGAGAAAAGCACGCCTGCCAGATTGCATGATATGCTCCGTTAAGAGGAGGTGTGGCTACGATAGCACTCAAAGGTCTGGCTATGAGCAAGAGATTGTACTACATGATACTTTCAAGCACAAGCTAAGCAGAGGCAGCAAATGAATAAAATCAGCGGGCTACAGAGGGCTGAGGACTCGGTTTGTGCTGATGAAGGCGAGATAAAAATAAAATTCAGTCGTTTTATCAAAATGTGTAGACATCCCAAGGACTGTATGATACATGCGATGAAACATGTGCCCGTGAAAGTTACAATGGAGATGAATGAGTTAATGATCCAACCATTCGAGTCAAAGGAAGGATAGACGCCATGTTTTAGATGGCCCCATCAAAAGCTCCATGTGTCGCTGGTTTTGACAGCAGGATTTTTCCAGCGACATTGGCACTTGCTGAAAGATGATGTTACTAAAGCCGTGCTTGGATTCCTCAATGGTGGTGATCTACCGTTGGGCCCTAATGACACTTGCATCAGCTTAATTCCAAAGGTACACCATCCACAGTTGATTTCCCAATATCGCCCTATTGCCCTATGCCCGGTTTTATACAAATTAGTTGTTAAGTCAATTACAAAATCGCATGAGGGGGTTTATGGAATATATTATCAGCGAGGGGCAAAGTGTGTTTGTTCCTGGTCGCTTGATTACGAACAATGTTCTTGTGGCCTTTGAGTGTCCACACTTTGTGCAGACGGAAGACAAGGAAAGATTATGCATGTGCAGTCAAGTTAGATATGATAAAATCATATGATCGAGTGGAGTGACACTATATGTAGGCCATTCTTTGGAGACTTGGCTTCAGCATCAACTTAATCAGATTAATAATGAATTATGTCTCATCTGTTCGCTTCTTGGTTCGGGTTAATGGGGAATTACAACCCTATCTTACCCATTTAAGAGGGCAGGCAGGGTGACCCTTTGTCACCATTCTTATTTCTATCACGTGCAAAAGGATTCTCATCTTTACTAAAATATTTTGGAGGACATATTGATAGGGTATAAGGATGAGCATCCGAGCACCATGGATGAGTCATTTGCTTTTCGTGGATGATAGTATGATATTTTTAAATGCAAATTCTCAGAGTGCAGAAAGGCTAAATAATATACTATGGTTCTATGGGAAAGCTTCAGGCCAATGTGTAAAGAGAGACAAAAGTGTTATCTTTTTCAGCCCGAAGACCCCATATTCTTCCAGGCAAGCTATGAAGGGAACCCTGGGTGTTTATGTTGAAGTAATCAATGAAAGGTATCTTCGGATCCCTACCATTGTTGGCCAAAACACTAGTGGCACATTCGACCATATCGGTGAACAACTGAAGGAAATATGCCCCAAAGGCAATAGTAAAGTTGTTATTTATATTTCCTTATATCATGATAAATGTTTATTATTCATGCTAGAATTGTATTAACCGGAAACTTAGTACATGTGTGAATACATAGACAAACAGAGTGTCCCTAGTATGCCTCTACTTGACTAGCTCGTTAATCAAAGATGGTTAAGTTTCCTAGCCATGGACATGTGTTGTCATTTGATGAACGGGGTCACATCATTAGAGAATGATGTGATGGACTATACCCATCCGTTAGCTTAGCACTATGATCGTTTAGTTTATTGCTATTGCTTTCTTCATGACTTATACATGTTCCTATGATTATGAGATTATGCAACTCCCGAATACCGGAGGAACACCTTGTGTGCTATCAAACGTCACAACATAACTGGGTGATTATAAAGATGCTCTACAGGTGTCTCTGATGGTGTTTGTTGAGTTGGCATAGATCGAGATTAGGATTTGTCACTCCGATTATCGGAGAGGTATCTCTGGCCCTCTCGGTAATGCACATCACTATAAGCCTTGCAAGCAATGTGACTAATGAGTTAGTTGTGGGATGATGCTGAAGGAAATATGCCCTAGAGGCAATAATAAAGTTGTTATTTATATTTCCTTATATCATGATAAATGTTTATTATTCATGCTAGAATTGTATTAACCGGAAACTTAGTACATGTGTGAATACATAGACAAACAGAGTGTCACTAGTTTGCCTCTACTTGACTAGCTCGTTGAATCAACGATGGTTATGTTTCCTAACCATAGACATGAGTTGTCATTTGATTAACGGGATCACATCATTAGAGAATGATGTGATTGACTTGACCCATCCATTAGCTTAGCACGATGATCGTTTAGTTTGTTGCTATTGCTTTCTCCATAACTTATACATGTTCCTATGACTATGAGATCATGCAATTCCCGAATACTAGAGGAACACTTTGTCTGCTACCAAACGTCACAACGTAACTGGGTGATTATAAAGGTACTCTACAGGTGTCTCTGATGGTGTTTGTTGAGTTGGAATAGATCGGGATTAGGATTTTTCACTCCGATTGTCGGAGAGGTTGCTACCTCTTGAGCACTGCGTTGGTTTTCCCTTGAAGAGGAAAGAGTGATGCAGCAAAGTAGCGTAAGTATTTCCCTCAGTTTTTGAGAACCAAGGTATCAATCTAGTAGGAGACTACATGCAAGTCCCTCGTATCTACACAAACAAGTAAGAACCTCGCAATCAACACGATAAAGGGGTTGTCAATCCCTTCACGGTCACTTAAGAGAGTGAGATCTGATAGAGATAATAATAATAAGATAATTTTTTTTGGTATTTTTATGATATAGATTGAAAGTAAAGATTGCAAAATAAAATAGATCGGAAACTTATATGATAAAAGATAGACCCGGGAGCCATAGGTTTCACTAGTGGCTTCTCTCAAGATAGCATAAGTATTACGGTGGGTGAACAAATTACTGTCGAGCAATTGATAGAAAAGTGCATAATGATGAGAATATCTAGGCATGATCGTGTATATAGGCATCACGTCGGCGACAAGTAGACCGAAACGATTCTGCAACTACTACTATTACTCCACACATCGACCGCTATCCAGCATGCATCTAGAGTATTAAGTTCATAAGAACAGAGTAACGCATTAGGCAAGATGACATGATGTAGAGGGATAAACTCAAGCAATATGATACAAACACCATCTTTTTATTCTCGATGGCAACAATACAATACGTGTCATGCCGCCCCTGCTATCACTGGGAAAGCACACCGCAAGATTGAACCCAATGCTAAGCACTTCTCCCATTGCAAGAAAGATCAATATAGTAGGCCAAACCAAACTGATAATTCAAATAGACTTTCAAAGATAACCAATCATACATAAAAAGATTTCAGAGAAGAATCAAATATTGTTCATAGATAAACTTGATCATAAACCCACAATTCATCGGATCTCGACAAACACACCGCAAAAAGAGTTACATCAAATAGATCTCCAAGAAGATCGAGGAGAACATTGCATTGAGATCCAAAGAGAGAGAAGAAGCCATCTAGCTAATAACTATGGACCCGAAGGTCTGTGGTAAACTACTCACACATCATCGGAGAGGCTATGGTGTTGATGTAGAAGCCCTCCGTGATCGATTCCCCCTCCGGTGAAGCTCCGGAAAAGGCCCCAAGATGGGATCTCTTGGGTACAGAAGGTTGCGGCGGTGGAAATAGGGTTTCGTGGTGCTCCTGGATGTTTTCGAGGTATGTGGACATATATAGGAGGAAGAAATAGGTCGGTGGAGCCACGAGGGGCCCACGAGGGTGGGGGGCGCGCCTCCCTGCCTCGTGGCCTCCTCGTTGATTTCTTGACGTCCACTCCAAGTCCTCTAGATCACGTTTGTTCCAAAAATAACTCTCCCGAAGGTTTCATTCCGTTTGATATTCCTTTTCTGCGAAACACTGAAATGGGCAAAAAAACAGCAATTTGCGCTGAGCCTTGGGTTAGTAGGTTATTCCCAAAAATAATATAAAAGTGTATAAATAAGCCCATTAACATCCAAAACAGATAATAAAATAGCATGCAACAATCAAAAATTATAGATACGTTGGAGATGTATCAAGCATCCCCAAGTTTAATTCCTGCTCGTCCTCGAGTAGGTAAATGATAAAAACGGAATTTTTGATGTGGAATGCTACCTAGTATAATTCTCAATGTAATTTTCTTTATTGTGGCATGAATGTTCAAATCCGAAAGATTCAAGACAAAAGTTTAATATTAACATAAAATAATGATACTTCAAGCATACTAACAAAGCAATCATGTCTTCTCAAAATATCATGGCCAAAGAAAGTTATCCCTACAAAATCATATAGTCTAGCTATTCTCTATCTTCACCACACAAAGTATTTAAATCATGCACAACGCCGATGACAAGCCAAGCAATTGTTTCATACTTTTGATGTTCTCAAACTTTTTCAATCTTCGTGCAATACATGAGCGTGAGCCATGGACATAACACTATAGGTGGAATAGAATGGTGGTTGTGGAGAAGACAAAAAGGAGAAGATAGTCTCGCATCAACTAGGCGTGTCAACGGGCTATGGAGATGCCCATCAATAGATATCAATGTGAGTGAGTAGGGATTGCCATGCAACGGATGCACTAGAGTTATAAGTGTATGAAAGCTCAACAAAAGAAACTAAGTGGGTATGCATCCAACTTGCTTGCTCACGAAGACCTAGGGCATTTTGAGGAAACCCATAATTGGAATATACAAGCCAAGTTCTATAATGTTAAATTCCCACTAGTATATGAAAGTGACAACATAGGAGACTCTCTATCATGAAGATCATGGTGCTACTTTGAAGCACAAGTGTGGTAAAATGATAGTAACATTGTCCCTTCTCTCTTTTTCTCTCATTTTTTTATATTTGGGCCTTCTCTTTTTTTATGGCCTCTTTTTTCTTTTTCTTTTTTTTATTTCGTCCAGAGTCTCATCCCGACTTGTGGGGGAATCATAGTCTCCATCATCCTTTCCTCACTTGGGACAATGCTCTAATAATGATGATCATCACACTTTTATTTTCTTACAAGTCAAAAATTACAACTCAATTCTTGGAACAAAATTGACTCTATGTGAATGCCTCCGGCAATGTACCGGGATGTGCAATGACTCATGCGCGACATGTATGAAAGAATTATGAACGGTGGCTTTGCCACAAATACGATGTCAACTACATAATCATGCAAAGCAATATGACAATGATGTAACGTGTCATAACAAACGGAACGGTGGTAAGTTGCATGGAAATATATCTCGGAATGGCTATGGAAATGCCATAATAGGTAGGTATGGTGGCTGTTTTGAGGAAGGTATATGGTGGATTTATGGCACCGGCGAAAGTTGTGCGGTACTAGAGAGGCTAGCAATGGTGGAAGGGTCAGAGTGCGTATAATCCATGGACTCAACATTAGTCATAAAGAACTCACATACTTATCGCAAAAATCTATTAGTCATCGAAACAAAGTACTACGTGCATGCTCCTAGGGGGATAGATTGGTAGGAAAAGACCATCGCTCGTCCCCGACCGCCACTCATAAGGAAGACAATCAATAAATAAATCATGCTCCGACTTCATCACATAACGGTTCACCATACGTGCATGGCACGGGAATCACAAACTTTAGGACAAGTATTTCTCAAATTCACAACTACTCAACTAGCATGACTCTAATATCACCATCTTCATATCTCAAAACAATCATCAAGTACCAAACTTCTCATAGTATTCAATGCACTTTTTATGATAGTTTTTATTATACCCATCTTGGATGCCTATCATATTAGGACTAATTTTATAATCAAGGCAAATTACCATGCTGTTCTAAAAGACTCTCGAAATAATATAAGTGAAGCATGATATATCAATAATTTCTATAAAATAAAACCACCAATGTGCTCTAAAAGATATAAGTGAAGCACTAGAGCAAAAATTATCTAGCTGAAAAGATATAAGTGAAGCACATAGAGTATTCTAATAAATTCCAATTCATGTGTGTCTCTCCCAAAAGATGTGCACAACAAGGATGATTGTGGCAAACTAAAAAGCAAAAAATCAAATCATACAAGACGCTCCAAGCAAAACACATATCATGTGGTGAATAAAAATATAGCCTAGTAAAGTTACCGATAGAAGAAGACGAAAGAGGGGATGCCTTCCGGGGCATCCCCAAGCTTAGGTTTTTGGTTGTCCTTGAATTTTACCTTGGAGTGCCTTGGGCATCCTGATGTCTACTACACAACCTTCTTCTTGTAGACGTTGTTGGGCCTCCAAGTGCAGAGGTTTGTAGGACAGTAGCAAATTCCCTCAAGTGGATGACCTAAGGTTTATCAATCCCTAGGAGGCGTAGGATGAAGATGGTCTCTCTCAATCAACCCTGCAACCAAATAACAAATATTCTCTTGTGTCCCCAACACACCCAATACAATGGTAAATTGTATAGGTGTACTAGTTCAGCGAAGAGATGGTGATACAAGTGGTATATGGATGGTAGATAAAGGTTTTTGTAATCTGAAAATATAAAAACAGCAAGGTAACTAATGATAAAAGTGAGCACAAATGGTATTGCAATGTGTATAAACCAGGCCTAGGGTTCATACTTTCACTAGTGCAAGTTCTCTCAACAATAATAACATAATTGGATCATATAACTATCCCTCAACATGCTACAAAGAGTCACTCCAAAGTCACTAATAGCGGAGAACAAACAAAGAGATTATGGTAGGGTACGAAACCACCTCAAAGTTATCCTTTCTGATCGATCTATTCAAGAGTCCGTAGTAAAATAACATGAAGCTATTCTTTTCGTTCAATCTATCATAGAGTTCGTACTAGAATAACACCTTAAGACACAAATCAACCACAACCCTAATGTCACCTAGATACTCCAATGTCACCTCAAGTATCCGTGGGTATGATTATACGATATGCATCACACAATCTCAGATTCATCTATTCAAACCAACACAAAGTACTTCAAAGAGTGCCCCAAAGATTCTACCGGAGAGTCAAGACGAAAACGTGTGCCAACCCCTATTGATACGTCCATTTGGCATCATGCTTTTAATCGATATTTATTGCATTATGGGCTGTTATTACACATTATGTCAAAATACTTATGCCTATTCTCTCTTATTTTACAAGGTTGACATAAAGAGGGAGAATGCCGGCAGCTGGGATTCTGGGCTGGAAAAGGAGCAAATCTTAGAGACCTATTCTGCACAGCTCCAAAAGTCCTGAAACTTCACGGAAGACGTTTTCAGAATATATAAAAAATACTGAGCGCAAGAAGTTCACCAGGGGGGCCACACCCTGCCCATGAGGGTGGGGACGCGCCCTACCCCCTGGGCGCGCCCCCTACCTCGTGGCCCCCCTGGTGGCCCTCTGATGGCCATCTTTTGCTATATGGAGTCTTTCGATGAGGAAAAAATCATAAGCCATCTTTCCGGACGAGACTCCGCCGCCACGAGGTGGAACCTTGGCGGAACCAATCTAGGGCTTTGGCGGAGCTGTTCTGCCAGGGAAACTTCCCTCCGGGTGGGGGAAATCATCGCCATCGTCATCACCAACACTCCTCTCATCGGGAGAGGGTAATCTCCATCAACATCTTCACCAGCACCATCTCCTCTCAAAACCCTAGTTCATCTCTTGTATCCAATTCTTGTCTCTAAGCCCGGGATTGGTACCTGTGGGTTGCTAGTAGTGTTAATTACTCCTTGTAGTTGATGCTAGTTGGTTTAATTGGTGGAAGATCATATGTTCAGATCCTATTGCTACCTCTTGAGCACTACATTGGTTTTCCCCGAAGAGGAAGGGATGATGCAGCAAAGTAGCGTAAGTATTTCCCTCAGTTTTTGAGAACCAAGGTATCAATCCAGTAGGAGGCTACGCGCGAGTCCCTCGTACCTGCACAAAACAAACAAATCCTCGCAACCAACGCAAATAGGGGTTGTCAATCCCTATAAGGCCACTTACGACAGTGAGATCTGATAGATATGATAAGATAATTTTTTTGGTATTTTTATGATAAAGATGCAAAGTAAAATAAAGGCAAAGTAAATAGCAAAGGAAATAACTAAGTAGTAGGAGATTAATACGATGAAGATAGACCCGGGGGCCATAGGTTTCACTAGTGGCTTCTCTCGAGAGCATAAGTATTCTACGGTGGGTGAACAAATTACTGTTGAGCAATTGACAGAATTGAGCATAGTTATGAGAATATCTAGGTATGATCATGTATATAGGCATCACGTCCGAGACAAGTAGACCGACTCCTGCCTCCATCTACTACTATTACTCCACTCATCGACCGCTATCCATCATGCATCTAGAGTATTAAGTTAAAAACAGAGTAACGCCTTAAGCAAGATGACATGATGTAGAGGGATAGACTCATGCAATATGAAGAAAACCCCATCTTGTTATCCTCGATGGCAACAATACAATATGTGCCTTGCTGCCCCTACTATCACTGGGAAAGGACACCGCAAGATTGAACCCAAAGCTAAGCACTTCTCCCATTGCAAGAAAGATCAATCTAGTAGGCCAAACCAAACTGATAATTCGAAGAGACTTGCAAAGATAACCAATCATACATAAAAGTATTTAGAGAAGATTCAAATATTATTCATAGATAGACTTGATCATAAACCCACAATTCATCGGTCTCAACAAACACACCGCAAAAAGAAAATTACATCGAATAGTTCTCCACTAGAGAGGGGGAGACCACTGTATTGAGATCCAAAAAGAGAGAAGAATCCATCTAGCTACTAACTATGGACCCATAGGTCTGAGGTAAACTACTCACACTTCATCGGAGGGGCTATGGTGTTGATGTAGAAGCCCTCCGTGATCGATGCCCCCTCCGGCGAAGCTCCGAAACAGGCCCCAAGATGGGATCTCGTGGATACAGAAAGTTGCGGCGGTGGAATTAGGTTTTTGGCTTCGTATCTGATCGTTTGGGGGTACGTAGGTATATATAGGAGGAAGGAGTATGTCGGTGGAGCAACAGGGGGCCCACGAGGGTGGAGGGCGCGCCCCCTACCTCATGGCATCCTCTTTTCTTTCTTAACGTAGGGTCCAAGCCTCCCGGGTCTTGTTCATTGAGAAAATCACGTTCCCGAAGGTTTCATTCCGTTTGGACTCCGTTTGATATTCCTTTTCTTCGAAACCCTAAAACATGCAAAAAACAACAATTCTGGGCTGCGCCTCCGGTTAATAGGTTAGTCCCGAAAATAATATAAAAGTGGATAATAAAGCCCAATAATGTCCAAAACAGTAGATAATATAGCATGGAGCAATCAAAAATTATAGATACGTTGGAGACGTATCAAGCATCCCCAAGCTTAATTCCTGCTCGTCCTCGAGTAGGTAAAGGATAAAAACAGAATTTTTAATGCGGAGTGCTACTTGGCATAATTTTAATGTAATTCTTCTTAATTGTGGTATGAGTATTCAGATCCGAAAGATTCAAGACAAAAGTTCATATTGACATAAAAATAATAATACTTCAAGCATACTAACAAAGAAATTATGTCTTCTCAAAATAACATGGCTAAAGAAAGTTATCCCTACAAAATCATATAGTCTGGCTATGCTCTATCTTCACCACACAAAATATTTAAATCATGCACAACCCCGATGACAAGCCAAGCAATTGTTTCATACTTTTGAAATTCTCAAAACTTTTTCAATCTTCACGCAATACATGAGCGTGAGCCATGGATATAGCACTATAGGTGGAATATTGTGGTGGTTGTGGAGAAGACAAAAAGGGAGAAGATAGTCTCACATCAACTAGGCATATCAATGGGCTATGGAGATGTCCATCAATGGATATCAATGTGAGTGAGTAGGGATTGCCATGCAACGAATGCACTAGAGCTATAAGTATATGAAAGCTCAAAAAGAAACTAAGTGGGTGTGCGTCCAACTTGCTTGCTCATGAAGACCTAGGGCATTTTGAGGAAGCCCATCATTAGAATATACAAGCCAAGTTCTATAATGAAAAATTCCCACTAGTATATGAAAGTGATAACATGAGAGACTCTACTATGAAGATCATGGTGCTACTTTGAAGCACGAGTGTGGTAAAAGGATAGTAACATTGTCCCTTCTCTCTTTTTCTCTCATTTTTTATTTGGGCCTTTTTATGGCCTCTTTTCTTTCTCCTTTTTTTTATTTGGGCTTCTTTGGCCTCTTTTTATTTTTCGTCTGGAGTCTCATCCCGACTTGTGGGGGAATCATAGTCTCCATCATCCTTTCCTCACTGGGACAATGCTCTAATAATGATGATCATCACACTTTTATTTTTCTTACAACTCAAGAATTACAACTCGATACTTAGAACAAAATATGACTCTATATGAATGCTTCCGGCGGTGTACCAGGATATGCAATGACTCATGAGTGACATGTATGAAATAATTATGAATGGTGGCTTTGCCACAAATATGATGTCGACTACATGATCTTGCTAAGAAATATGACAATAATGGAGTGTGTCATAATAAACGGAACGGTGGAAAGTTGCATGGCAATATATCTCGGAATGGCTATGAAAATGCCATAATAGGTAGGTATGATGGCTGTTTTGAGGAAGGTATATGGTGGGTGTATGATACTGGCGAAAGGTGCGCGGTATTAGAGAGGTTAGCAAAGGTGGAAGGGTGAGAGTGCGTATAATCCATGGACTCAACATTAGTCATTAATAACTCATATACTTATTGAAAAAATCTACAAGTTATCAAAGCAAAGTATTACGCGCATGCTCCTAGGGGGATAGATTAGTAGGAAAAGACCATCGCTCGTCCCCGACCACCACTCATAAGGAAGACAATCAATAAATAAATCATGCTCCGACTTCATCACATAACGGTTCACCATACGTGCATGCTACGGGAATCACAAGCTTCAACACAAGTATTTCTCAAACTCACAACTACTCAACTAGCATGACTTTAATATCACCATCTTCATATATCAAAACAATCATCAAATATAAAACTTATCATAGTATTCAACACACTCATAAGAGATTTTTTTATTCTTGAATACCTAGCATATTAGTATTTTAAGAAAATTACCATGCTATTAAGACTCTCAAAATAATCTAAGTGAAGCATTAGAGATCAATAGTTTTTATAAAACAAATCCACCACCGTGCTCTAAAAGATATAAGTGAAGTACTAGAGCAAAATTATATAACTCAAAAGATATAAGCGAAGCACATATAGTATTCTAACAAATTCTAAATCATGTATGGCTCTCTCAAAAGGTGTGTACAGCAGGGATGATTGTGGTAAACTAAAAATCAAAGACTCAAATAATACAAGACGCTCCAAACAAAACACATATCATGTGGCGAATAAAAATATAGCTCCAAGTAAAGTTACCAATAGAAGTAGACGAAAGAGGGGATGCCTTCCGGGGCATCCCCAAGCTTTGGCTTTTAGGTGTCCTTATATTATCTTGGGGGTGCCATGGGCATCCCCAAGCTTAGGCTCTTTCTACTCCTTGTTCCATAATCCATCAAATCTTTACCTAAAACTTAAAAACTTCACAACACAAAACTTAAAGTAGAAAATCTCGTGAGCTCCGTTAGCAAAAGAAAAATAAAAGACCACTTCAAGGTACTGTAATGAACTCATTATTTATTTATATTGGTGTTATACCTACTGTATTCCAACTTCTCTATGGTTTATAAACTATTTTACTAGTCATAGATTCATCAAAATAAGCAAACAACACACGAAAAACAGAATCTGTCAAAAACAGAACAGTATGTAGTAATCTGTAGCTAGCGCAAGATATGGAACCCCAAAAATTATAAAATAAATTTCTGGACGTCAGGAATTTATCTATTAATCATCTGCAAAAAGAATTAACTAAATATCACTTTTCAAATAAAAATTACAGCAGTTCTCGTGAGCGCTAAAGTTTCTGTTTTTTACAGCAAGTTTAACAAGACTTTCCCCAAGTCTTCCCAACGGTTCTACTTGGCACAAACACTAATTAAACACAAAAAACACAACCAAAACAGAGACTAGATAAATTATTTATTACTAAATAGGAGCAAAAAGCAAGGAATAAAAATAAAATTGGGTTGCCTCCCAACAAGCGCTATCATTTAACGCCCCTAGCTAGGCATAACAAGCAAGAATAGATCTAGGTATTGCCATCTTTGGTAGGGAATTCTTCAATTAGGCATCTACCATCTTTAGGAATTTCTTTATTTTTATTAATTATCAAACTTTTAGGCACAAGATCTAAAAATTCATTTGTAACAAATGGTTCCTTAATGATAGCAAAAAGATTGGGATTAATACTTATAGATTTGAGATCCGCATCCTTACTAGAGGATTCACTGATACGTCTCCATCGTATCTATAATTTTTGATTGTTCCATGCCAATATTATTCAACTTTCATATACTTTTTGGCAAATTTTTATATTATTTTTGAGACTAACATATTGATCCAGTGCCCAGTGCCAGTTCATGTCTGTTGCATGTTTTATGTTTCGCAGAATATCCATACCAAACGGAATCCAAACGGGATAAAAACGGACGGAGCTTATTTTTTGGGATATTTGGAAAATTCTGGAAGAAAAATCCACATGAGACGGTGCCTGAGGTGGTCACGAGGTAGGGGGCGCGCCTGACCCCCCTGGGCGCGCCCCCTACCCTCGTGAGTCACCCGTAAGGCGGTTGACGCTCTTCTTTTGCCGCAAGAAAGCTAATTTTCGGAAAAAAATCACGGCGAAGGTTTCAGGCCAATCGGAGTTACGGATCTCCATATATATATACGAAACGGTGAAACAGAGCCAGAACAGAACGCAGAAACAGAGAGATACAGAGAGACAGATCCAATCTCGGAGGGGCTCTCGCCCCTCCCATGCCATGGAGGCCAAGGACCAGAGGGGAAACCCTTCTCCCATCTAGGGAGGAGGTCAAGGAAGAAGAAGACGAAGGGGCCCCCTCTCCCCTTCTCTTCTGTTGGCGCCGGAATGCTGCCGTGGACATCATCATCATCACCCTGATCTACACCAACACCTCCGCCGTCTTCACCAACATCTCCATCACCTTCCCTCCTCTATCTACAGCGGCCCACTCTCCCGCAACCCGCTATACCCTCTACTTGAACATGGTGCTTTATGCTTCATATTATTATCCAATGATGTGTTGCCATCCTATGATGTCTGAGTAGATTTTCGTTGTCCTATCGGTGGTTGATGAATTGCTATGATTGATTTAATTTGCTTGTGGTTATGTTGCTGTCCTTTGGTGCCCATCATATGAGCGCGCGTGTGGATCACACCATAGCAACAATACAATATGTGCCTTGCTGCCCTCACTATCACTGGGAAAGGACACTGCAAGACTGAACCCAAAGCTAAGCACTTCTCCCATTGCAAGAAAGATCAATCTAGTAGGCCAAACCAAACTGATAATTCGAAGAGACTTGCAAAGGTAACCAATCAAACATAAAAGATTTCAGAGAAGAATCAAATATTGTTCATAGATAAACTTGATCATAAACCCACAATTCATCGGATCTCTACAAACACACCGCAAAAAGAGTTACATCAAATAGATCTCCAAGAAGATCGAGGAGAACAATGTATTGAGATCCAAAGAGGGAGAAGAAGCCATCTAGCTAATAACTATGGACCCGAAGGTCTGTGGTAAACTACTCACACATCATCGGAGAGGCTATGGTGTTGATGTAGAAGCCCTCCATGATCAATTCCCCCTCCGGCAGAGCTCCGGAAAAGGCCCCAAGATGGGATCCCTTGGTTACAAAAGGTTGCGGCGGTGGAAATAGGGTTTCGTGGTGCTCCTGGATGTTTTCGGGGTATGTAGACATATATAGGAGGAAGAAGTAGGTCGGTGGAGCCATGAGGGGCCCACGAGGGTGGGGGGCACGCCTCCCTGCCTCGTGGCCTCCTCGTTGATTTCTTGACGTCCACTCCAAGTCCTCTAGATCATGTTTGTTCCAAAAATAACTCTCCCGAAGGTTTTATTTCGTTTGATATCCTTTTCTGGGAAACACTAAAATAGGAAAAAGACAGCAATTTGCGCTGGGCCTTGGGTTAGTAGGTTAGTCCCAAAAATAATATAAAAGTGTATAAATAAGCCCATTAACATCCAAAACAAATAATAAAATAGCATGGAATAATCAAAAATTATAGATATGTTGGAGATGTATCAGAGGTATCTCTGGGCCCTCTCGGTAATGCACATCACTATAAGCCTTGCAAGCAATGTGACTAATGAGTTAGTTGCGGGATGATGCATTACGGAACGAGTAAAGAGACTTGTCGGTAACGAGATTGAACTAGGTATTGAGATACCAACGATCGAATCTCGGGCAAGTAACATACCGATGACAAAGGGAACAACGTATGTTGTTATGCGGTTTGACCGATAAAGATCTTCATAGAATATGTAGGAGCCAATATGAGCATCCAGGTTCCGCTATTGGTTATTGACCGGAGACATGTCTCGGTCATGTCTACATAGTTCTCGAACCCATAGGGTCCGCACGCTTAACGTTCGGTGACGATCGATATTATGAGTTTATGTGTTTTGATGTACCGAAGGTAGTTCGGAGTCCCGGATTTGATCACGGACATGACGAGGAGTCTCAAAATGGTTGAGACATAAAGATTGATATATTGGACGGCTATATTCGGACACCGGAAGTGTTCCGGGTGATTTCGGAGAAAACTGGAGTGCCGAAGGGTTACCGGAACCCCCCCCCCCCCCCCGGGGGGGGGAACGTTGGGCCTTCATGGTCCATAGGGAAGAGGGGAGGCAGTCCACAAGGGGCAGCCGCGCCCCCTCCCTATAGGGAGTCCGAATTGGACAAGGGAGGGGGGCGCCCCCTTTCCTTCTCCTCTTCCTCTCCCTTTCCTTCCTTCCCCTTCTCCTCCTAGTAGGACTAGGAAAGGAGGAATCCTACTGCTACTAGGAGGAGGATTCCTCCTCCCTTGCCGCGCCACTAGGGTCGGCCTACCTCCCCCTTGCTCCTTTATATACGGGGGCAGGGGGCACCCTAGAACACACAAATTGATTGTTTCCAGCCATGGGCGATGCCCCCTCCACCATAATCCACCTCGGTCATATCGTAGCAGTGCTTAGGCGAAGCCCTGTTCCAGTAGCATCATCATCACCATCATCACGCCATCATGCTGACAAAGCTCTCCCTCGAAGCTCTACTGGATCGTGAGTTCATGGGACGTCACCGAGCCGAACGTGTGCAGATCGCGGAGGTGTCGTACCTTCGGTGCTAGGATCGGTCGATCGTGAAGACGTACGACTACATCAATCGCGTTATCATAATGCTTCCTCTTAGAGTCTACGAGGATACTAGACAACACTCTTCCCTCTCGTTGCTATGCATCACCATGATCTTGCGTGTGCGCAGGATTTTTTTTGAAATTACTACGTTCCCCAACAGTGGCATACGAGCCAGGTTTATGCATAGATGTTATATGCATGAGTAGGACACAAAGGAGTTGTGGGCGTGGGTATATACGTATTGCTTGCCGTCACTAGTTGATTCTTGATTCGGCGGTATTGTTGGATGAAGCGGCTCAGACCGACATTATGCGTATGCTTACGCGAGACTCGTTCTACCGACGTGCTTCGCACACAGGTGGCTGGTGGGTGTCAGTTTCTCCAACTTTAGTTGAATCGGATTCAATGAACAGGGTTCTTTCTGAAGATCAAAAAGCAATCACTATATCACTTTGTGGTTTTTTGATGCGTAGGTAAGAACGGTTCTTGCTCAGCCCGTAGCAGCCACGTAAAACTTGCAACAACAAAGTAGAGGATGTCTAACTTGTTTTTGCAGGGCATGTTGTGATGTGATATGGTCAAGACATGATTCTAAATTTTATTGTATGAGATGATCATGTTTTGTAACACAGTTATCGGCAACTGGCAGGAGCCATATGGTTGCCGCTTTATTGTATGAAATGCAATCACCATGTAATTGCTTTACTTTATCACTAAGCGGTAGCGATAGTCGTAGAAGCAATAGTTGGTGAGACGACAACGATGCTTCGATGGAGATCATGGTGTCAAGCCGGTGATGATGGTGATCATGACGGTGCTTTGGTTCAAAGGCACAAGATGATGATGGCCATATATATCACTTATATTGATTGCATGTGATGTTTATCCTTTATGCATCTTATTTTTCTTAGTTCGGAGGTAGCATTATAAGATGATCTCTCACTAAATTTCAAGGTATAAGTGTTCTCCCTGAGTATGCACCGTCGCGCTGAGACACCACGTGATGATCGGGTGTGATAAGCTCTACGTTCACATACAACGGGTGCAAGAAAGTTTTGCACAAGCAAAATACTCAGGTTAAACTTGATGAGCCTAGCATATGCAGATATGGCCTCGGTACACTAAGACCGAAAGGTCGAGCGTGAATCATATAGTAGATATGATCAACATAGTGACGTTCACCATTGAAAACTACTCCATCTCACGTGATGATCGGACATGGTTTAGTTGATAGGGATCACGTGATCACTTAGATTATTAGAGAGATGTCTATCTAAGTAGGAGTTCTTAAGTAATTTGATTAATTAAACTTTAATTTATCATGAACTTAGTACCTGATAGTATTTTGCATGTCTATGTTGGTGTAGATAGATGGCCCGTGTTGTTGTTCCGTTGAATTTTAATGTGTTCCTAGAGAAAGGTAAGTTGAAAGATGATGGTAGCAATTACACGGACTGGGTCCATAACTTGAGGATTATCCTCATTGCTGCACAGAAGAATTACGTCCTGGAAGCACCACTAGGTGACAAACCCGCTGCAGGAGCAATGCCAGATGTTGTGAACACCTGGCAGAGCAAAGCTGATGACTACTCGATAGTTCAGTGTGCCATGCTTTACGGCTTAGAACCGGGACTTCAACGACGTTTTGAACGTCATGGAGCATATGAGATGTTCCAGGAGTTGAAGTTAATATCTCAAGAAAATGCCCGGATTGAGAGATATGAAGTCTCCAATAAGTTCTACATCTGCAAGATGGAGGAGAATAGTTCTGTCAGTGAACATATACTCAGAATGTCTGGGTACCACAACCACTTGACTCAACTAGGAGTTAATCTTCCTGATGATAGTGTCATTGACAGAGTTCTTCAATCACTACCACCAAGCTACAAGAGCTTCGTGATGAACTATAATATGCAAGGGATGGATAAGACGATTCCTAAGCTTTTCGCAATGCTAAAGGCTGCGGAGGTAGAAATCAAGAAGGAGCATCAAGTGTTGATGGTCAACAAGACCACCAATTTCAAGAAAAAGGTAAAGGGAAGAAGGAGAACTTCAAGAAGAACAACAAGCCAGTTGCTGCTCAAGTGAAGAAACTCAAGTCTGGACCTAAGCCTGAGACTGAGTGCTTCTACTGCAAAGGAACTGGTCATTGGAAGCGGAACTGCCCCAAGTATTTGGCGGAGAAGAATGATGGCAAAGTGAAAGGTATATTTGATATACATGTTATTGATGTGTACCTTACTAATGCTCGTAGTAGTGCCTGGGTATTTGATGCTGGTTCAGTTGCTAACATTTGCAACTCGAAACATGGGCTACGGATTAAGCGAAGATTGGCTAAGGACGAGGTGACGATGCGCATGGGAAATGGTTCCAAAGTCGATGTGATCGCCGTCGGCACGCTGCCTCTACATCTACCTTCGGGATTAGTTTTAGACCTAAATAATTGTTATTTGGTGCCAGTGTTGAGCATGAACATTATATCTGGATCTTGTTTGATGCGAAATGGTTATTCATTTAAACCAGAGAATAATGGTTGTTCTATTTATATGAGTAATATCTTTTATGGTCATGCACCCTTGATGAGTGTTCTATTTTTACTAAATCTTGATAGTAGTGATACACATGTTCATAGTATTGAAGCCAAAAGATGCAGAGTGATAATGATAGTGCAACTTATTTGTGGCACTGCTGTTTAGGTCATATTGGTGTAAAGTGCATGAAGAAACTCCATTCTGATGGACTTCTGGAATCACTTGATTATGAATCACTTGGTACTTGCGAACCATGCCTCATGGGCAAGATGACTAAAACTCCGTTCTCCAGAACAATGGAGCAAGCAACAGAGTTATTGGAAATCATACAGACTGATGTATGTGGTCCAATGAACATTAAAGCTCGTGGTGGATATCGTTATTTTCTCACCTTCACAGATGATTTGAGCAGATATGGGTATATCTACTTAATGAAACATAAGTCTGAAACATTTGAAAAGTTCAAAGAATTTCAGAGTGAAGTGGAAAATCATCATAACAAGAAAATCAAGTTTCTACGATCTGATCGTGGAGGTGAATATTTGAGTTATGAGTTTGGACTTCATTTGAAACAATGCGGAATAGTTTCGCAACTCACGCCACCTGGAACACCACAACGTAATGATGTGTCCGAACGTCGTAATCGCACTTTATTAGATATGGTGCGATCTATGATGTCTCTCACTGATTTACCGCTATCGTTTTGGGGTTATGCTTTAGAGACGGCTGCATTCACGTTAAATAGGGCACCATCTAAATCCATTGAGACAACACCTTATGAACTGTGGTTTGGCAAGAAACCCAAGTTGGCGTTTCTTAAAGTTTGGGGATGTGATGCTTATGTGAAAAATCTTCAACCTGATAAGCTGAAACCCAAATCGGAGCAATGTGTCTTCATAGGATACCCAAAGGATACTGTTGGGTACACCTTCTATCACAGATCCGAAGGCAAGATATTCGTTGCTAAGAATGGATCCTTTCTAGAGAAGGAGTTTCTCTCGAAAGAAATGAGTGGGAGGAAAGTAGAACTTGATGAGGTAATTGTACCTTCTCCCTTATTGGAAAGCAGTTCATCACTGAAATCAGTTCCAGTGATTCCTACACCAGTAAGTGAGGAAGCTAATGATGATGATCATAAAACTTCTGATCAAGTTACTACCGAACCTCGTAGGTCAACTAGAGTAAGATCCGCACCAGAGTGGTTCGGCAATCCTGTTCTGGAAGTCATGTTACTTGACCATGACGAACCTACGAACTATGAGTAAGCGATGATGAGCCCAGATTCCGCAAAATGGCTTGAGGCCATGAAATCTGAGATGGGATCCATGTATGAGAACAAAGTGTGGACTTTGGTTGACTTGCCCAATGATCGACAAGCCATAGAGAATATATGGATCTTCAAGAAGAAGACTGACGCTGACGGTAATATTACTATCTACAAAGCTCGACTTGTTGCAAAAGGTTTTCGACAAGTTCAAGGAGTTGACTACGATGAGACCTTCTCACCCGTAGCGATGCCTAAGTCCATCCGAATCATGTTAGCAATTGTCACATTTTATGATTATTAAATTTGGCAAATGGATGTCAAAACTGCATTCCTTAATGGATATCTTAAAGAAGAGTTCTATATGATGCAACCAGAAGGTTTTGTCGATCCAAAAGGTGCTAACAAAGTGTGCAAGCTCTAGTGATCCATTTATGGACTGGTGCAAGCCTCTCGGAGTTGGAATATACGCTTTGATAGTGTGATCAAAGCATACGGTTTCATACAGACTTTTGGAGAAGCATGTATTTACAAGAAAGTGAGTGGGAGCTCCGTAGCATTTCTGATATTATATGTGGATGACATATTGTTGATCGGAAATTATACCGAATTTATGAATAGCATAAAAGGATACTTGAATAAGAATTTTCCAATGAAAGACCTCAGTGAAGCTGCTTATATATTGGGCATCAAGATCTATAGAGATAAATCAAGACGCTTAATTGGACTTTCACAAAGGACATACGTTGATAAAGTTTTGAAAAAGTTCAAAATGGATCAGTCAAAGAAAGGGTTCTTGCCTGTATTACAAGGTGTGAAGTTGAGTCAGACTCAATGTCCGACCACTGCAGAAGATAGAGAGAAAATGAAAGGTGTTCCCTATGCTTCAGCCATAGGCTCTATCATGTATGCAATGCTGTGTACCAGACCTGATGTGTGCCTTGCTATCAGTTTAGCAGGGAGGTACCAAAGTAATCCAGGAGTGGATCACTGGACAACGGTCAATAATATCCTAAAATACCTGAAAAGGACTAATGATATGTTTCTCGTATATGGAGGTGACAAAGAGCTCGTCGTAAACGGTTACGTCGATGCAAGCTTTGACACTGATCCGGATGACTCTAAGTCACAAACCGGATACGTGTTTTTATTAAACGGTGGAGCTGTCAGTTGGTGCAGTTCCAAGCAGAGCATCGTGCTGGGATCTACGTGCGAAGCGGAATACATAGCTGCTTCGGAAGCAGCAAATAAAGGAGTCTAGATGAAGGTGTTCATATCCGATCTAGGTGTCATACCTAGTGCATTGGGTCCAGTGAAAATCTTTTGTGACAATACTGGTGCAATTGCCTTGGCAAAGGAATACAGATTTCGCAAGAGAATCAAGCACATAAAGAGACGCTTCAATTCCATCCGCGATCAAGTCAAGGAGGGAGACATAGAGATTTGCAAGATACATACGGATCTGAATGTTGCAAACCCGTTGAGTAAGCCTCTCTCACGAGCAAAACATGATCAACACCAAGACTCCATGGGCGTTAGAATCATTACAATGTAATCTAGATTATTGACTCTAGTGCAAGTGGGAGACTGAAGGAAATATGCCCTAGAGGCAATAATAAAGCTGTTACTTATATTTCCTTATATCATAATAAATATTTATTATTCATGCTAGAATTGTATTAACTGCAAACTTAGTACATGTGTGAATACATAGACAAACAGAGTGTCACTAGTTTGCCTCTAGTTGACTAGCTCGTTGAATCAAAGATGGTTATGTTTCCTAGCCATAGACATGAGTTTTCATTTGATTAACGGGTTCACATCATTAGAGAATGATGTGATTGACTTGACCCATCCGTTAGCTTAGCACGATGATCATTTTGTTTGTTGCTATTGCTTTCTCCATAATTTATACATGTTCCTATGACTATGAGATCATGCAACTCCCGAATACCGGAGGAACACTTTGAGTGCTACCAAACGTCACAACGTAACTGAGTGATTATAAAGGTGCTCTACAGGTGTCTCCAATGGTGTTTGTTGAGTTGGCATAGATCGAGATTAGGATTTGTCACTCCGATTGTCGGAGAGGTATCTCTGGGCCCTCTCGGTAATGCACATCACTATAAGCCTTTCAAGAAATGTGACTAATGAGTTAGTCACGGGATGATGTGTTGGGGATCGTAGCAGAAATTTAAAATTTTCTATGCATCACCAAGATCAATCTATGGAGTAATCTAGCAACGAGGGGAAGGGGAGTGCATCTACATACCCTTGTAGATCGCTAAGCGGAAGCGTTGCAAGAACGCAGATGAAGGAGTCGTACTCGTAGCGATTCAGATCGCGGTTGATTCTGATCTAAGCGCCGAACCACGGCGCCTCCGCGTTCAACACACGTGCAGCCCGGTGACGTCTCCTACGCCTTGATCCAACAAGGGGAGAAGGAGAGGTTGGGGAAGACTCCGTACAGCAGCAGCACGACGGTGTGGTGGTGGTGGAGGAGCGCAGAACTCCAGCAGGGCTTCGCCAAGCACTACGAGAGACGAGGAGGGAGAGAGGTAGGGCTGCGCCAAGAGGGAGATGATCTCATGTGTCTTGCAGCCCCCAATACCTCAAGTATATATAGGGGAAGGGGAGGGGCTGCGCCCCCATCTAGGGTTCCCTCCCTAGGGGTGGCGGCAGCCCCAAAACCCATCTAGGGTGGCGGCCAAGGGGGGGGAGAGAGGGGGGCGCACCTAGGGTGGGCCTTAAGGCCCATCTGGACCTAGGGTTTGCCCCCTCCCACTCTCCCTTGCGCCTTGGGCTTTGGTGGGGGTGCACCAGCCCACCTGGGGCTGGTCCCCTCTCACACTTGGCCCACGCAGCCTTCTAGGGCTGGTGGCCCCACCTGGTGGACCCCTGGGACCCTCCCGGTGGTCCCGGTATGTTACCGATAGCACCCGAAACTTTTCCGGTGACCAAAACGGGACTTCCCATATATAAATCTTTACCTCCAGACCATTTCGGAACTCCTCGTGGCGTCCGGGATCTCATCCGGGACTCCGAACAACATTCGGTAACCGCGTACATACTTTCCCTATAACCCTAGCGTCATCGAACCTTAAGTGTGTAGACCCTACGGGCTCGGGAGTCATGCAGACATGGCCGAGACAACTGTCCGATCAATAACCAACATCGGGATTTGGATACCCATGTTGGTTCCCACATGCTCCACCATGATCTCATCGGGTGAACCACGATGTCAAGGATTCAATCAATCCCGTATACAATTCCCTTTGTCTATCGGTACGATACTTGCCCGAGATCCGATCGTCGGTATCCCGATACCTTGTTCAATCTCGTTACCGGCAAGTCTCTTTACTCGTTCCGTAACACATCATCCCGTGATCAACTCCTTGGTCACATTGTGCACATTATGATGATGTCCTACCGAGTGGGCCCAGAGATACCTCTCCGTTTACACGGAGTGACAAATCCCAGTCTCGATTCGTGCCAACCCAACAGACACTTTCAGAGATACCCGTAGTGAACCTTTATAGCCACCCAGTTACGTTGTGACGTTTGGCACACCCAAAGCACTCCTACGGTATTCGGGAGTTGCACAATCTCATGGTCTAAGGAAGTCATACTTAACATTAGAAAAGCTTTAGCATACGAACTACACAATCTTGTGCTAGGCTTAGGATTGGGTCTTGTCCATCACATCATTCTCCTAATGATGTGATCCCGTTATCAACGACATCCAATGTCCATGGTCAGTAAACCGTAACCATCTATTGATCAACGAGCTAGTCAACTAGAGGCTTACTACGGACATGGTGTTGTCTATGTATCCACACATGTATCTGAGTTTCCTATCAATACAATTCTAGCATGGATAATAAACGATTATCATGAACAATGAAATATAATATAATAATAACTAATTTATTACTGCCTCTAGGGCATATTTTCAACAGTCTCCCACTTGCACTAGAGTCAATAATCTAGTTCACATCGCCATGTGATTAACACTCACAGTCACATCGCCATGTGACCAACATCCAAAGAGTTTACTAGAGTCACTAATCTAGTTCACATCACTATGTGATTAACACTCAATGAGTTCTGGGTTTGATCATGTTATGCTTGTGAGAGAGGTTGTAGTCAATGGGTCTGCAATATTCAGATCCCTATGTATTTCGCAAAACTTTATGTCATATCGTAGATGCTGCTACCACATTCCACTTGGAGCTATTCCAAATTATTGCTCCATTATACATATCCGGTATCTCTACTCAGAGCTATCTGGACAGGTGTTAAGCTTGCATCGACGTAACTCTTTACGTCGAACTCTTTATCACCTCCATAACCGAGAAACATTTCCTTATTCCTCTAAGGATAATTTTGACAGCTATCTGGTGATCCACTCCTAGATCTCCTTTGTACCCTCTTGCTAGACATGTGGCAAGGCACACATCTGGTGCGGTACTCAGCATGACATACCGTATAGAGCCTATGACAAAAGCATAGGGGACGACCTTCGTCCTTCCTCTTTCTTCTGCCGTGGTCAATCTTCGAGTCTTACTCAACTTCACACCTTACAACTCATGTAAGAACCCCTTCTTTGACTGATCTATTTTGAACTCCTTCAAAAACATGTCAAGGTGTGCGTTCTTTGAAAGTATCATCAGGCGTTTTGATCTATCTCTATAGATCTTGATGCCCAATATGTAAGCAGCTTTATCCAGGTCTTCCTTTGAAAATCACTCTTCAAACAACCGTTTATGCTTTCCAGAAATTCTACATTATTTCGAATCAACAATATGTCATCCACATATACTTATCAGAAATGTTGTAGTGCTCCCACTCACTTTATTGTAAATACAAGTTTCTAGCAAACATTATATAAACCTAAAAGCTTTGATCACTCCATCAAAGCATATATTCTGACTCCGAGATGCTTGCTCTAGTCCATAGAAGGATCGCTGGAGCCAGCATACCTTTTAGCATCCTTAGGATCGACAAAACTTTGATTGTATCACATACAACTCTTTCTTATGAAAACTGGTAAGAAAACTTGTTTTTGACATCCATCTGTCAGATTTCATAATCGAAAAATACAGCTAATGCTAACATGATTCCGACGGACTTAAGCATCGCTACGGGTGAGAAATTCTCATCGTAGTCAACTCCTTGAACTTGTGAAAAGACTCTTTCCCACAAGTCGAGCTTCATAGACGGTAACATTACCGCCCATGTTCGTCTTCTTCTTAAAGATCCATTTATCTCAATGGCTTGCCGATCATCGGGCAAGTCCACCAAAGTCCAAACTTTGTTCTGATACATGGATCCTATCTCGGATTTCATGGCTTCTAACCATTTTTCGGAATACGGGCCCACCATCGCTTCTTCATAGCTCATAGGTTCATTGTTGTCTAACAACATGATATCTAAGATAGGATTACCGTACCACTTAGGAGTAGTACATATCCTTGTCGATCTACGATGTTCGATAGCAACTTGATCCGAAGCTTCATGATCACTATCATTAACTTCCTCTTCAATAGATGTAGGCGCCACAGAAAACATCTTTCTGTGTTGCATCATTCTCTGGTTGAAGTAAAGGTTTGACAACCTCATCAAGTTCTATCTTCCTCCCACTCAATTCTTTCGAGAGAAACTCCTTCTCAAGAAAGGACCCTTTCTTAGTGACAAACAATTTGCCCTCGGATCTGAGATAGAAGGTATACCCAACTGTTACCTTTGGGTATCCTATGAAGATGTATTTGTCCGTTTTTGGGTTCGAGCCTTTTCGGCTGAAGCCTTAAGCATCGCAGCCCCAAACATTAAGAAATGACAACTTTTGTTTCTTGCCAAACCATATTCAAACGACGTCGTCTCAACGGACTTAGATGGTGTCCTATCTAAAGTGAATGCAGCTGTCACTAACGCATATCCTCAAAATGAAAACGGTAGATCGGTAAGAGACATCATAGATCGCACCATATCTCATAGGGTTCGATCACGACGTCCGGACACACCATTACCTTGTGGTGTTCCAGGTGGCTTCAACTGTGAAACAATTCCACAATGTCTTAAGTGGTTGCCAAACTCATAACTCAGAAATTCTCATCGATCAGATCGTAGGAATTTGATCTTCTTGTTATGATGGTTCTTAACTTCACTCTGAAATCGCTTGAACTTTTCAAACGTTTCAGACTTGTGCTTCATTAAGTAAATATACCTATATCTACTCAAATCGTCAGTGAAGATGAGAAAATAGCGATATCCACCGCACGCTTCAATTCTCATTGGATCACACGCATCAGCATGTATGATTTCCAACAAGTCACTTGCCCGTTTCATTGTACCTGAAAACAGGGTCTTAGTCATCCTGCCCATGAGGCATGGCTCGCATGTGTCAAGCGATTCAAAATCAAGTGACTCCAAACATCCATCGACATGGAGTTTCTTCATGCATCTTACGCCAATATGACCTAAGCGGCAGTGCCACAAGAAAGTGGTACTATCTACATCTTTTGGCGTGAACATGTGTATTACCACGACCGAGATTCACTGAACCATTCACATAGGGTGCATGACCATGAAAGGTATTATTCATGTAAACAGAATAACCATTATTCTCTAACTTAAATGAATAATCGTATTGCAATGAACATGATCTAATCATATTCATGCTCAACGTAGATACCTGATAACATTTATCTAGGTTCAATACTAATCCTGAAGGCAGATGGAGCGTGCGATGGTGATCTCATCAACTTTGGAAACACTTCCAACACACATCGTCACCTCGCCCTTAGCCAGTCTCTGTTTAGTCTGTAGCTTTTGCTTCAAGTCACCAATAATAGCAACTGAACCGGTATCCAATACCCAGGTGCTACCAGGAGTACTAGTGAGGTACACTTAATAACACGTATATACTTTGTTGAAGTTGCCAGCCTTCTTATCTACCATGCATTTGGGGTAGTTCCGCTACTAATGACCATTCCCCTTACAATAGAGGCACTTAGTCTCGGGTTTGGGTTCAACCTTGGGTTCCTTCACTGGAGCGGCAACTGGTTTGCCATCCATGAAATTTCCCTTCTAGCCCTTGCCCTTCTTGAAACCAGTGGTCTTGTTAAACCATCAACACTTGATGCTCCTTCTTGATTTCTACCTTTTGCAGTCTTAAGCACCGTGAATAGCTCTGGGATCGTCTCCATCCCTTGCATGTCATAGTTCATCACAAAGATCTAGTAGCTTAGTGATAGTGACTAGAGAACTCTATCAATCACTATCTTATCTGGAAGTTTAACTCCCACTTGATTTAAGTGATTGTAGCACCCAGACATTCTGAGCACATGCTCACTAGCTGAGCTATTCTCCTCCATCTTGTTGGAAAAAGAACTTGTCAGAGGTCTCATACCTCTCAACACGGGCATGAGCCTGAAATCCCAATTTCATCTCTTGGAACATCTCATATGTCTTATGGCGTTCAAAACATCATTGGAATCCCGATTCTAAGCCGTAAAGTATGGTGCACAAAACTATCAAGTAGTCATCAGGATGTGTCTGTCAGGTGTTCACAACATCCACAGATGATGTTGTAGGGGTTTGCACATAGAGTGGTGCATCAAAGACGTAAGCCTTCTGTGTAGCAGTGAGGACACTCCTCGGACTACGGACCCAGTCCGCATCATTGCTTACAATATCTTTCAACTTAGTCTTTCTCTAGGAACATATTGAAACATGGAGCTACAACGTGAGCTATTTATCTACAACATATTTGCAAAGACAATTTAGACTATATTCATGATAATTAAGTTCATCTAATCAAATTATTTAATGAACTTCCACTTAGATAGACATCCCTCTAGTCATCTAAGTGAAACATGATCCGAGTCAACTAGGCTGTGTCCGATCATCACGTGAGACGGACTAGTCAACATCGGTGAACATCTTCATGTTGATCGTATCTTCTATATGACTCATGTTTGACCTTTCGGTCTTCCTTGTTCCGAGGCCATGTCCGTACATGCTAGGCTCGTCAAGTCAACCTAAGTGTATTGCGTGTGTAAATCTGGCTTACACCCGTTGTATTCGAACGTTAGAATCTATCACACTCGATCATCACGTGGTGCTTCAAAACAACGAACCTTCGCAACGGTGCACAGTTAGGGGGAACACTTTCTTGAAATTATTGTGAGGGATCATCTTATTTAAGCTACCGTCGTTCTAAGAAAATAAGATGTAAAACATGATAAACATCACATGCAATCAAATAGTGACATGATATGGCCAATATCATTTTGCTCCTTTTGATCTCCATCTTCGGGGTGCCATGATCATCATCGTCACCGGCATTACACCATGATCTCCATCATCATGATCTCCATCATCGTGTCTTCATGAAGTCGTCTCGTCAACTATTACTTCTTTTACTATGGCTAACGATTTAGCAATAAAGTAAAGTAATTACATGATGTTTAAGTTGACACGCAGGTCATAAATAAATTAAGACAACTCCTATGACTCCTGTCGGTTGTCATACTCATCGACATGCAAGTCGTGATTCCTATTACAAGAACATGATCAATCTCATACATCACATATATCATTCATCACATCCTTTTGGCCATATCACATCACACGTCATATGCTGCAAAAACAAGTTAGACGTCCTCTAATTGTTGTTGCAAGTTTTTACGTGGCTGCTATAGGTATCTAGCAAGAACGTTTCTTACCTACGCCAAAACCACAACGTGATATGCCAATTTCTATTTACCCTTCATAAGGACCCTTTTCATCGAATCCGATCCGACTAAAGTGGGAGAGACAGACACCCTCTAGCCACCGTATGCAACTAGTGCATGTCAGTCGGTGGAACCTGTCTCACATAAGAGTACGTGTAAGGTCGGTCCGGCCCGCTTCATCCCATGATGCCACCGAATCAAGATAAGACTAGTAACAACAAGTAAATTGACAAAATCGACGCCCACAACAACTTGTGTTCTACTCGTGCATAGAACGCGGATCACTAAGCGGAAGGGGAGTGCATCTACATACCCTTGTAGATCGCTAAGCGGAAGCGTTGCAAGAACGCGGATGAAGGAGTCGTACTCGTAGCGATTCAGATCGCGGTTGATTCCGATCTAAGCGTCGAACCACGGCGCCTCCGCGTTCAACACACGTGTAGCCCGGTGACGTCTCCCACGCCTTGATCCAGCAAGGGGAGAAGGAGAGGTTGGGGAAGACTCTGTCCAGCAGCAACACGACGGCGTGGTGGTGGTGGAGGAGCGTAGAACTCCAGTAGGGCTTCGCCAAGCACTACGAGAGACGAGGAGGGAGAGAGGTAGGGCTGCGCCAAGAGGGAGATGATCTCGTGTGTCTTGCAGCCCCCAATACCTCAAGTATATATAGGGGAAGGGGAGGGGCTGTACCCCCATCTAGGGTTCCCTCCCTAGGGGTGGCGGCAGCCCCAAAACCCATCTAGGGTGGCGGCCAAGGGGGGAGAGAGGGGGGCGCACCTAGGGTGGGCCTTAAGGCCCATCTGGACCTAGGGTTTGCCCCCTCCCACTCTCCCTTGCGCCTTGGGCTTTGGTGGGGGGGAACCAGCCCACCTGGGGCTGGTCCCCTCCCACACTTGGCCCACGCAGCCTTCTAGGGCTGGTGGCCCCACCTGGTGGACCCCCGGGACCCTCCCGGTGGTCCCGGTACGTTACCGATAGCACCCGAAACTTTTTCGGTGACCAAAACGGGACTTCCCATATATAAATACTTACCTCCAGACCATTCCGGAACTCGTCGTGACGTCCAGGATCTCATCCAGGACTCTGAACAACATTCGGTAACCACGTACATACTTTCCCTATAACCCTAGCGTCATCGAACCTTAAGTGTGTAGACCCTACAGCCTCAGGAGTCATGCAGACATGACCGAGACAACTCTCCGGTCAATAACCAACACCGGGATCTGGATACCCATGTTGGTTCCCACATGCTCCACGATGATCTCATCAGATGAACCACGATGTCAAGGATTCAATCAATCCCGTATACAATTCCCTTTGTCTATCGGTATGATACTTGCCCGAGATTCGATCGTCGGTATCCCGATACCTTGTTCAATCTCGTTACCGGCAAGTCTCTTTACTCATTCCGTAACACATCATCCCGTGATCAACTCCTTGGTAACATTGTGCACATTATGATGATGTCCTACCGAGTGGGCCCAGAGATACCTCTCCGTTTACACGGAGTGAAAAATCCCAGTCTCGATTCGTGCCAACCCAACAGACACTTTCAGAGATACCCGTAGTGCACCTTTATAGCCACCCAGTTACGTTGTGATGTTTGGCACACCCAAAGCACTCCTACGGTATCCGGGAGTTGCACAATCTCATGGTCTAAGGAAATGATACTTGACATTAGAAAAGCTTTAGCATACAAACTACACGATCTTGTGCTAGGCTTAGGATTGGGTCTTGTCCATCACATCATTCTCCTAATGATGTGATCCCGGTATCAACGACATCCAATGTCCATGGTCAGGAAACCGTAACCATCTATTGATCAACGAGCTAGTCAACTAGAGGCTTACTAGGGACATGGTGTTGTCTATGTATCCACACATGTATCTGAGTTTCCTATCAATACAATTCTAGCATGGATAATAAACGATTATCATGAACAATGAAATATAATATAATAATAACTAATTTATTATTGCCTCTAGGGAATATTTCCAACATGATGCATTAGGAACGAGTAAAGAGACTTGCCGGTAACGAGATTGAACTAGGTATTGAGATACCCACGATCGAATCTCGGGCAAGTAACATACCGATGACAAAGGGAACAACGTATGTTGTTATGCGGTTTGACCGATAAAGATCTTCGTAGAATATGTAGGAGCCAATATGAGCATCCAGGTTTCGCTATTGGTTATTGACCGTAGACATGTCTCGGTCATGTCCACATAGTTCTCGAACTCGTAGGGTCCGCACGCTTAACGTTCGGTGACGATCGGTATCATGAGTTTATGTGTTTTGATGTATCGAAGGTAGTTCGGAGTCCCGGATTTGATCATGGACATGACGAGGAGTCTCGAAATGGTCGAGACATAAAGATTGATATATTGGACAGCTATATTCGGACACCGGAAGTGTTCCGGGTGATTTCAGAGAAAACCGGAGTGCCGGAGGGTTACCGGAACCCCCCCTAGGGAAAGTTGGGCCTTCATGGGCCATAGGGAAGAGGGGAGGCAGCCTACAAGGGGCAGCCGCGCCCCCTCCCTATAGGGAGTCCGAATTGGACTAGAGAGGGGGGCGCCCCCTTTCCTTCTCCTCTTCCTCTCCCTTTTCTTCCTTCCCCTTCTCCTCCTAGTAGGACTAGGAAAGGAGGAATCCTACTCCTACTAGGAGGAGGATTCCTCCTCCCTTGGCGTGCCACTAGGGCCGTCCGGCCTCCCCCTTGCTCCTTTATATACGGGGCAGGGGGCACCCTAGAACACACAAGTTGATTGTTTCCAGCCGTGTGCGGTGCCCCCCTCCATCATAATCTACCTCGGTCATATCGTAGCGGTGCTTAGGCAAAGCCCTGTTCCGGTAGCAGCAGCATCACCGTCATCACGCCGTCGTGCTGACAAAGCTCTCCCTCGAAGCTCTACTGGATCGTGAGTTCGTGGGACGTCACCGAGCCGAACGTGTGCAGATCGCGGAGGTGCCGTACCTTCGGTGCTAGGATCGGTCGATCGTGAAGGCGTACGACTACATCAACCGCATTGTCATAATGCTTCCGCTTACGGTCTACGAGGGTACGTAGACAACACTCTTCCCTCTCGTTTCCATGCATCACCATGGTCTTGCGTGTGCGTAGGAATTTTTTTGAAATTACTGCGTTCCCCAACAGATGCATTACGGAACAGGTAAAGAGACTTGCCGATAACACTAGTGCAGAACCGGGCAATAGCACCGGTTCGTAAGGCCCTTTAGTGTCGGTTCCATAACCGGCACTAAAGTGTGGTCACTAAAGCCCCCCCCCCTTTAGTACCGGTTCAGCACGAACCGGTGCTAAAGGGCAACCACGTGGCACGAGCCAGCTCCGGGAGCCGGGAGCCCTTTAGTACCGGTTGGTAACACCAACCGGTACTAAAATGTTTGGGTTTTTTTGGTTTTATGATTTCTTTTTCATTTAATTTTGTGTTTTCCATTTTAATTCTTTTTCGTTTGCTGGTATTTTACGATACTACACATTGTACACGTTATGCATATATATATATATAAATAGAATTTCTAGTAGAACCGATCATATATATATCATCAATGTCTCACAAACCACCATATTAATTCACACATACACACATGTATAGCTATATACAATTTCTCCTACATATGCATGTTGCCTTCGGAGCCAGTAGCATTAGCCTAATTGGTGCCTTTGGAGCACGATGACAATTGGAAGTGGTTCATGACCTGGTCGATGGGGGCGGTAGCGGATAATAGTATTCTCCCTTCGGATTTATGACCTGGTCGAGCAAAAATCCCGTTATTTCCTCTTGAAGTGCTTCTACGCGCTCCGTTTCTAGGAGCTTGTCCCGCACCTCTTTGAACTATTAAGAAGGAGATCAATATGCATGTGTATTAGTTGTGTGACTAGATATCAATAATGGTGTAAAAATTGTGAATAGTGTTTTGACAAGCATACCCATTCCTGTCTTTGAGATCTGCTCCTTTCGGACGCCATCATGCGAATGTTCTCGCAAACGCAGAATGCACACAGATCAGTCCCCTGCGCCTGCTTCAGGGCCTTTATTACGAGAATGGAATTTAATTTGATCAGATAATAATTAATCAAGCATGATAATTAAAGAGATGGCAGCTAGCTAGCTAGCTAGTACTACTTAATTACTTACCTTGGGTCGAAACCATTTCATCTATCGTTTCCATTCGCCTTCCGTGACACTGATGAACCTTGCCCAAGCCCTGCCCGCCGACAAAGAAAATGAATAAAGGGGTTATTGAATAGTTCATATCATGAAATGACGAACTAAATAGGTTGAGATATATAGTTAATAATGATTGAAATTACCTGTTGACTATCCCAAACAAGATGTTATAGTCACTATTTGCTTTGAGTAGTGAGTCCAGTATTTGAACTGTTCCGGCGTCAACTTTAATGATACACAAGATCCAGTGAAATCTGCATGCACACACATTTGCATGTCTTAATTAAGCGGGCATATGTAAGCAAAAACATGTAGCTAGCTAGTAGGCAAAAACAGAGAATTTGTAGTACAAGAAAGTGTGACTCACTGGAAGTTGTAAGGAAGTAGTATATCTTCATTGTATTTGAGGCGCTTCAAGAACTCTAGCATGCTGTCCTCTACCTGCTTTTCATAATGCTTGTTTATTTTCCATGTGTATTCATTAACGGTGTTTGGGTCAATGAACCCAATGCCATAGCGTCCACCTTTTCTCATTTCATACATCTTCATCCTGCATAATACCACAGAAAAGAATATAGTGAGGATAATTACAGGTAATGATTGATCAAAAGGATCACTACAGCTAGCTTGAGACTTAAATTACAGAAAGAAATCACTTACAGACAATAGCAACTGACAATAGATTTGTCGAGTGCGTCTTGATTGTATAACTGAAACAGTTCAGAATACTCAACGGTCACAACATTCTCATGGTAGTAATGGTCCTTCTTGACTTGCGCCATGAGGGACTCTCGATCGGATCTCTTGGTAATGTCCATGTACCATTGATGCAATTCATACATTCTCGTTGGGAGCTTCTTGACCTCTTCTGGCTTGACCAAAGGTTGGCCCCGGGCATATTTCCGTTTTATTTCCTCCTCTGTAAGCACAGGCATGTCCTCGATCTCGAGGAGTTGTCCAACAGTGATGTTGAGAGTTTCAACCTGCATTATATGCTCCTGGGTTATTACCACATCGCCCACCTCGGGAACGTAAACTGTTTGCCCACAATAATATTGGGCGCGCGTACTGTTACGTGTTGTTCGCGGCACAACAAGCGGGGGGATCAATTGAGCCGCCTGTTCTCCCAGCTGGGCAACGGTTTTCCCGCATTTTTTGACAGGTGCTTGTTGTTTGCTCGAGCTCGAGCTCGCCTTCTTTTGTAGACATTGTCGATGTAACTTCCTGATGTGGCGCTCATAGTCTATGTCAACAGGCTTAGGAGCTGGTGGTTGAGCCATACAAATGAAGTGGTCAACTACTTCCATAGGCACTTTCTCCCTTGGCGGCGGTGGCGGTTTCGGTCCAAAATGGGCGTCGACTTCTGCTCGCACTATGGCATTGGTTTGCTCCTCGGTCCTGTCGTAAGCCCTCTCAGGAAGAGGAGTAGTGAGGTTTGGACCATATTTATATCGCTTGCCTCCGCCTGTACTTCCTGTACTATGACCTCGACTCGTACCGCTACGCACCATAGCTGCGGGGTGTCTCTTCTACGATTGCTGAGGCGGCGAAGACGGCTGACGGGGCTGAGTTGGACGAGGAGGAGTGGCCTGAAGCTGTGCCGGACTTGGCCTGAGGTTGTGCCGTACTTGGAGGAGGAGTGGACGTCTGACGCTGTGTCGGACTTGGAGGAGGAGTGGCCTGACACTTTGCCGAACTTGGAGGAGGAGGAGTGGCCTCACGCGTTGGTGGACTTGGAGGAGCGGGAGTCTGCTGACTCGGTGGCGGACTTCGACGAGGAGTCGGGTGACGCGGTGTCGGTGGCCTTCGAAAGATGATGCAATCCTTTCTCCATAGGATGATACGATGTTTGGCATCTCTGAGTGTGTGCTCCTCGTCACCTCCAGGAATGTCAAGCTCTAACCCCGAATATTGGTCCACCACCTCATCAACCATGACACGAGCATAGCCTGCTGGAATCGGGTTGCAATGGAAGGTTGCATCGGGGGAATTTGTATAAGCAACGCCGTCCGCCACCTTCAAGGATATGTTCTTAATTTTGAAGTGTAGCTTGCAGTTAGTGTTCTCTGCGATATCATCCATGGGGTATCTATCCAGCATTGCGTCAAACGGGGCGGAACCCACGCTGCTTCTCGGCATGGATGGGACGGTGGTATCCAATGTTGGATCATCCGCTAGCTGCTGCAGCTGCTGAGACCCCCTTTGCTGGCTAAGTGAGTCGATCTGCTCCTGCTGCCGCTGGAATTTGATTGCCAAGTCTGCGTGTGCTGATTCTAGGCCTTGAAGGCGTTCATAGTCGAGCTTCCTCTGCTCCTCCTCCATCTTCCTCTTCTTCTCCTCCGCAATCTTCTTTCTCGCACGGGTTCTGTAGTCGGCGTTCCAGTCTGAAAACCCCTCATACCACGGAATAGCGCCCATGCCTCGTGTTCTTCCCGGGTGTTCAGGATTTCCCAGGGCACGCATAAGCTCATCATTCTCTCTGTTGGGATCGAACAACCCGGATCGAGCCTCTTCTATTGCAGCAAGTAGCTTATCTTTGGCTCCGTCCAGACATGCCTTCTTGGAAACTTTGCCTGTCTTCGGGTCCAACTCCCCCCATGCGCATAGAACCAAGTCCTGCACCTGGGGGGCCAGCTCAATGTTTCTGGAGTGGCACTTGCATCCAACATCTCTTTCTCAGACTTATCCCACTTAGGCATTCCTACTGCATAGCCACCTGGCCCCAGCTTATGGAACTTATCCTTTTTTGCGGCATTGGCCTTGTTTATTCTTGACCGTTCCTTAGATAATTCTGAATCCTTGAATTTCATGAAATCGTCCCAATGAGCACTTTGATTCTCTAGTGTTCCCTCGAATACTGGAGTCTTCCTTCCTCCCTTGACGTACTTGTCCCATTCACGATTCTTGTGGTTCTTGAATGCAACCACCATCTTCCTAAGAGCAGCGTCCTTGACTTTCTGCACATCTGCTTCTGTGAAATGATCTGGTAGGGTGAAAGTTCCATGAGAGTATCCCAAACCAGACTTTTTTGTCTGTCGTCGACAAAAGTAAGATCTGGACGTGGCTTTGCTGGCTTTCTCCATTCTTGAAGGGAGATCAGGAGTTGGTCATTCACAAGAACTGCACACTGACGAACGAACTTGTCCGCAATCTTCTTAGGCGCTAATGGTTCGCCATTAGGTTTGATTGCCTCGATGTTATACTTTACGCCCTCCTTCAACTTTTTGTTCGGGCCTCGTTTCGTCCTATTGCCTGAAGATTTGCTCGATCCGGATGGCTGAAAGAAGAAAGATCGATTCGTTAATATATCTTCAACTCATTTAAAACATGTGATGATCACCAGATGCCTGCTTATATAAATATATATACCTCTCCGGTGTTGTCATAATCGTAGTTCATGACTTCATCAATTCGGCCGTCGCGATCGAATATCATATCACCCTCTCCGGTGTTGTTTAGAAATTCGGAGCCGTCATAATCTTCTTCATTCTGATCATCATCTGGCCCGCGTATTATATCAAACATGGTCTGTTCTCCCTCTCTGTTGGTATTGTCCGCCATAGCTTTTATTTAACTATGCCAAAAGAAATATAAAACAATTTAGTATTAAAATTACATCGTCTCGAATAATAGATATAATCTCGAATACATCGTCTCGAATAATAGATATAATCTCGAATACATCGTCTCGAATAATAGATATAATCTCGAATACATCGTCTCGAATAATAGATATAATCTTGAATACATCGTCTCGAATAATATATAATCTCGAATACATCGTCTTGAATATTATATATCGAGTACATCACTGGCTAGGTAGCTAATAAAGATCGAATACTACAGAAGAATTTAGGACACTCGCAGTTCCTGCGGCGCGGGCGGTGGACACCCAAAGAGAAGGAACCCTCACAGGATCATAGCTGAAGTGAGATCCCTGAAGAAACTGCCAGGTATTGGAGAACCTGCCGCCCTCTAACGCAACCATGTAGCGATGGACGTGCTCGTCCTCCTCCCTGACACGGCGACGTACCATTTCCGGCGGGGCCGGCTCCCTCCGCACCGAAACTGGCCCACGCGAACGCCACCAAATGAGATCAGGGTCGACGATGGGACCCGGGGCCGGGTTCCTCATCAAGCGGCGCGCCCCTCCAGGCAGCACCTCCCAGTGCCAGCCCGGCGGAGCCCAATCCCGGACATGGGTCAGTCGGACGTCGTCGCGGACGGGTCGACGGCGAGGATGCGGACCGGGCATTGTCGAGAACAAATACTAGCTATATGCCCGTAAAAAGTAACATTTTTTTAATGATTGGATTTTGATAACTAAAATTTCTAACATTTCTATATAACTAACATTTCTATAACATTTCTAATATTTCTAGAACTAAAAAAAAGAAAAATTTCTAACTTTTTTATAACTATTTCTATAACTAAAAAACAGAAAAATTTCTAACAATTCTAATTTTTTATAACTATTTCTATAACTAAAAGATAGAAAAATTTCTAACATTTCTAACTATTCTAACAATTCTAACATTTCTAACTATTTCTAAAAAACAGAAAAATTTCTAACAATTTCTAAAAACAGAAAAATTTCTAACAATTCTAACTTTTTTATAACTATTTCTATAACTAAAAAACAGAAAAATTTCTAACAATTCTAACATTTCTAACTATTCTAACAATTCTAACATTTCTAACATTTCTAACTATTTCTAAAAAACAGAAAAATTTCTAACTATTTGTATAACTAAAAAACAAAAAATGTATGTGTGTGTGTGCGCTCACCGGCGAGGCGAGAGGCGACGGGGGGCGGCGACGGGGACGGCGACGGGCGCGGCGATGACGGGGATGACGACGACGGGGACAGGGATGGGGCGGCGATGACGGGGACGGGGACGTACGGGTCGGGGCGGCGACGACGACGGGGACGTACGGGGCGGCGACGACGGGGACGAGGACGACACGGGATGGGCCAGGACGGGGCGGCGACGACGGGGACGAGGCGGCAACGGGGGCGGCGACGAGGGATGGAGACGTACGGGGGGCGCGGCGGGCGACGGTGCAGAGGAGAAGAAGCAAATGAGAAACTGAAATTTTCGTAAGTGTTGTTTATATAGGAGGGGCCTTTAGTACCGGTTGGAGCCACCAACCGGTACTAAAGGCCTGTTTTGGCCAGGCCAAGCGGCGGGAGCGACCCCCTTTAGTACCGGGTGGTGGCTCCAGCCGGTACTAAAGCCCCCCCCTTTAGTACCGGTTGGTGCCATGACCCGGTACTAAAGGGGGTGCGCTGGAGCAGGTGCGGTGCGGCAAGTTTAGTCCCACCTCGCTAGCCGAGGGGCGACCGCACTGGTTTATAAACCCCCGTGCGGTAGCTCTCTCGAGCTCCTCTCCAAAGCAGGCCTACTGGGCCTACATGTTCTGTGCTGCCCTGTTGGCCTATTGGGCCTTTGCGGACCTGCATCCTGGCCCAACAACAGGTTAGGTTTCTAGTCGTATGCCGGCCGCTTTGGCCTATTAGGCGGGCTTTTTTTATTTTTTTTGCTTTATTTATTTTTGAGTTGTTTTTTTGTGTATTTAGAGTTTCTTTGTGAATATTTTTGCTTTAGGTACAAAAAATTACAAACTTTCTGTTAGTGCCCGTAGTTTTCAAATTTGAATAGTTTAAATTTTGAATTATTTGAAATTAGTGTGAATCACTAGTTTGTGAATAACTTAATTTTAAAAATCAGTAAAGGCATGAAAGAATTTGTTTGTACATAAAATTTCTTCGCGTTTCAAATGCCAAAACACATAATTAACTACCCTAACTATTACAGAGATTCCCTTCTGGGTGTGAAACACAGAAGAAAGTGATGATAGTGAAGCCGATCACATCCCAGATCTTTGGGTGTGAAACTTTTTCTTCGCGTGTGTCCCTTTGCGCCGTAACCATGGAAAATCTTCATCATTTAACGGGATGCTCGGGTCAATATTCACTGTGAATGGAGCAATTTCATCAAACTTTTCATAATCTTCTGACTTGTCTGTCTTGTCATCCACTCCCACGATGTTTCTCTTCCCAGAAAGAACTATGTGCCGCTTTGGCTCATCGTACGATGCATTCGCTTCCTTATCTTTTCTTTTTCTTGGCTTGGTAGACATGTCCTTCACATAGAAAACCTGTGCCACATCATTGGCTAGGACGAATGGTTCGTCTGCATACGCAAGATTGTTGAGATCCACTGTTGTCATTCCGTACTGCGGGTCTTCCGTTACCCCGCCTCGTGTCATATTGACCCATTTGCACCAAAACAAAGGGACCTTCAAACCACGTCGATAGTCAAGTTCCCATATGTCCTGTATATAACCATAATATGTTTCCTTTCCCGTCTTGGTTTCTGCATCAAAGCGGACACCACTGTTTTGGTTGGTGCTCTTCTTATCTTGGGCGATCGTGTAAAATGTATTACCATTTATCTCGTACCCTTTGAAAGTCATTATATTCGAAGATGGTAACTGGGACAGCAAGTACAGGTCATCTTCAATAGAGGTGTCATGCATGGTACGTGTCTGCAACCAGCTGGCGAAACTCCTGGTTTGTTCACGTGTAATCCAGTCATCAGACCGCTCCGGGTGTTTGGAGCGTAGCAAATTCTTGTGTTCATCCATATACGGAGCCACCAAGGCGGAATTCTGTAGAACTGTGTAGTGTGCTTCAGTGAGAGAATGTCCGTCCATACATATTATTTGTTCCCCTCCTAGCGTGCCTTTTCCATCCAGTCTGCCCTTATGCCGCGATTCAGGAACACCAATCGGCTTAAGGTCAGGAATAAAGTCAATACAAAACTCAATGACCTCCTCATTTTGACGGCCCTTGGAGATGCTTCCTTCTGGCCTAGCACGGTTATGAACATATTTCTTTAAGACTCCCATGAACCTCTCAAAGGGGAACATATTGTGTAGAAATACAGGACCCAAAACGTTAATCTCTTCGCATAGGTGAACTAGGACGTGCGTCATGATGTTGAAGAAGGATGGTGGGAACACCAACTCGAAACTGACAAGACATTGCACCAAATCATTCTCTAACCTTGGTATGATTTCTGGATCGATTACCTTCTGAGAGATTGCATTGAGAAATGCACATAGCTTCACAATGGCTAATCGAACGTTTTCCGGTAGAAGCCCCCTCAATGCAACCGGAAGCAGTTGCGTCATAATCACGTGGCAGTCATGAGACTTTAGGTTCTGGAATTTTTTCTCTGCCATGTTTATTATTCCCTTTATATTCGACGAGAAGCCAGACGGTACCTTAATACTGAGCAGGCATTCAAAGAAGATTTCCTTCTCTTCTTTGGTAAGAGCGTAGCTTGCATGACCCTGATGTATGTCGTCTTTTCCGTGCATACGTTGCTGGTCCTCTCGTGCCTCAGGTGTATCTTTTGTCTTCCCATACACGCCCAAGAAGCCAAGCAGGGTCACACAAAGATTCTTCGTCACGTGCATCACGTCGATTGCGGAGCGGACCTCTAGGTCTTTCCAATAGGGCAGGTCCCAAAATATAGATTTCTTCTTCCACATGGGTGCGCGTCCGTCAGCGTCATTCGGAACAGGTTGTCCACCAGGACCCTTTCCAAAGACCACCTTCAAATCCTTGACCATATCATGTACATCAGCACCAGTACGGTGGCGAGGCTTCGTCCGGTGATCTGCCTCACCTTTGAAATGCTTGCCTTTCTTTCTTACGGGATGCCTGCTCGGAAGAAATCGACGATGTCCCAGGTACACATTCTTCTTACAATTAGCCAAATATATACTGTCGGTATCGTCCAAACAGTGCGTGCATGCGCGGTATCCCTTGTTTGTCTGTCCTGAAAGGTTACTGAGAGCAGGCCAATCATTGATGGTCACGAACAACAACGCCTTTAGGTCAAATTCTTCCCCCATGTGCTCATCCCACGCGCGTACACCTGTTCCATTCCACAGTTGTAAGAGTTCTTCAACTAATGGCCTTAGGTACACATCAATGTCGTTGCCGGGTTGCTTAGGGCCTTGGATGAGCACTGGCATCATAATGAACTTCCGCTTCATGCACAACCAAGGAGGAAGGTTATACAAACATAGAGTCACAGGCCAGGTGCTATGGTTGCTGCTCTGCTCCCCAAAAGGATTAATGCCATCTGCGCTTAGACCAAACCATACGCTCCTTGCGTCATCTTCAAACTCCTTCCCGTACTTTCTTTCGATTTTTCTCCACTGCGACCCATCAGCGGGTACTCTCAACTTTCCGTCTTTCTTACGGTCTTCTCTGTGCCATCGCATCGCCTTGGCATGCTCTTTGTTTTGGAACAAACGTTTCAACCGTGGTATTGTAGGAGCATACCACATCACCTTGGCAGGAATCTTCTTCCTGGGGCGCTCGCCCTCGACATCACCAGGGTCATCGTGGCTGATCTTATAGCGCAATGCACCACATACCGGGCAAGCGTTCAAATCCTCATACTCACCGCGGTAGAGGATGCAATCATTAGGGCATGCATGTATCTTCTACACCTCTAACCCTAGAGGGCAGACAGCCTTCTTTGCTTCATACGTACTCTCGGGCAATTCGTTGTCCTTTGGAAGCATATCCTTTATCACTACCAGCAACTTTCCAAATTCCTTGTCAGATACACCATTCTCTGCCTTCCATTGCAGCAATTCCAATGTGGTGCCCAGCTTTTTCTTGTCACCTACGTAATTCGGGTACAACAATTTTTTGTGATCCTCTAACATGCGCTGCAACTTCTTCTTCTCCAAATCACTTGCGCAGTTTCTCTTTGCATCGGCAATGGCCCGACCTAGATCATCAACGGGCTCATATGATGCCTCTTCTTCAGCTTCTTCCTGCATTGCCGGCTCAGCTTCTTCTCGCATTACCAGCTCAGCTTCTTCCCCCATTGTTGTATCATTGTATTCAGGGAACCCATGGCCAGGATAGCTGTCGTCGTCCTCTTCTTCTTCTTCATTGTCTTCCATCATAACCCCTCTTTCTTCGTGCTTGGTCCAAACATTATAGTGGGGCATGAAACCGGACTTAAACAGGTGGACGTGAATGGTTCTTGACGTAGAGTAATTGTGACCATTCTTACAGCGAGCACATGGACAAGGCATAAAACCATCCGCCCGCTTGTTTGCCTCAGCCGCAAGCAGAAAAGTATGCACGCCCTCAACGAACTGGGGAGAGCATCGGTCATCGTACATCCATTGCCAGCTCATCTTCATTACACAACACCGAATAGACCAAATTAATACAAGTTCATACATAAAGTTCATACAACACTTAAATGCAACAAACAAATAACTCTCTAGCTAAAGCATTTAAATACAACAACAAATACGATCAAGATTGCAACTAAGGTAACAATGGATCCAACAACATAATGATACCAAGCCGCACTATCGATGGCATATTTTCTAATCTTTCTAATCTTCAAGCACATTTTCTCCATCTTGATCTTGTGATCATCGACGACATCGGCAACATGCAACTCCAATTCCATCTTCTCCCCCTCAATTCTTTTCAATTTTTCTTTCAAGTACTCGTTTTCTCTTTCAACTAAATTTAACCTCTCGACAATAGGGTCGGTTGGAATTTCCGGTTCACATACCTCCTAGAAAAAATTTCTATGTCAACTTGATGGGCATAATTTGTCATAAACACGAAATGCAACTAGTTTTAAAAGAGAATATATATACCACATCCGAATCATAACAAGGACGAGGGCCGACGGGGACGGATATCAAAACCATGGCACTATATGTATAACAAACAACGTACGGGTAAGATAATTATACGAGTAACTATATATCCAAATCACACAAACATCAATTTTTATATAAAATTTCATGAACAAGAGGCTCACCACAAGGTGGTGCCGGCGACGGGACGGTGCGGGCGATCGACAGTGGTTACGACGGAGATTTAGAAGGCACTAAGTAAACCACACCTACATATGCAAACTAAGTGTTATTACCTCAAATTTCATATAAATCAAATACTAACACACACACACACACACACACACATATATATATATATATATATATATATATATATATATATATATATATATATATATATATATATCCTCCCAAATTACTAAACTCACAAATTAATCACTATATAAAGCATTGCAAGAGCTAATCTAGCAATGAGAGATGAAAGGACAAAGTTGCTAACCTTTGTGATCATTTGAATGGATGGGGGCCTTCAAATCTTGACAAATTTTGGGCAAAATGTGTGATGAGCTCGAGAGGAAGAGGGGAAGAACAGAGAGGAGAGGGGAAAGGGGAAGAACAGACCGAGCTCGGGTGGACGAAGGGTTTATGTAGGACGACCTTTAGTACCGGTTCGTGCCAAGAACCGGTACTAAAGGGGCTGGAGGGGCCCCAGTCTGACAACATCCTGCCACCACTCTCATTACTACCGGTTCGTGGCACGAACCGGTGCTAAAGGTTCGCCACAAACCGGTACTAATGAAAGCGGCCCGGCTAGCCGTTGGAACCGGCACTAATGTGCTTCACGTTTGACCCTTTTTCTACTAGTGTAACGAGATTGAACTAGGTATGATGATACCGATGATCGAATCTCGGGCAAGTAACATACCGATGACAAAGGGAACAACGTATGTTGTTATGCGGTTTGACCGGTAAAGATCTTTGTAGAATATGTGGGAGCCAATATGAACATCCAGGTTCCGCTATTGGTTATTGACCGGAGATGAGTCTCGGTCATGTCTACATAGTTCTAGAACCCGTAGGGTCCGCACGCTTAACGTTCGATGACGATCGGTATTATGAGTTTATGTGTTTTGATGTACCAAAGGTAGTTCGGAGTCCCGGATGAGATCACAGACATGACGAGGAGTCTCGAAATAGTTGAGACATAAAGATTGATATATTGGAAGACTATATTCGGACACCGAAATAGTTCCAAGGTGTATCGGGTATTTTTCGGAGTACCGGAACCCCCCAGGGGGTTATTGGGCCTCATGGGCCTATTGGTGGAAGAGAGGAGGCGGGCCAAGGCAGGGCGCACGCCCCCTAGCCCAAACCGAATTGGACTAGGGGGGTCGGCCCCCCTTTCCTTCTCTCCTCCCTCACCTTCCCCCTTCTCCTTGTTGGAATAGGAAATGGGGGCCGAATCCTACTTGGAGTAGGATTGCCCCCCATGGCGCGCCTCCTCCCCCTGGCCGGCCTCCTCCTCCCTCCCCCCTTTATATACGTGGGAGGGGGGCACCCCAAAGGCACACCAAAGTTTCTCCTAGCCGTGTGCGGTGCCCCCCTCCACAGAAACACACATCGGTCATATCATTGTAGTGCTTAGGCGAAGCCCTGTGCCGATAACTTCTTCATCACCGTCACCACGCCGTTGTGCTGAAGAAACTCTCCCTCGGCCTCAGCTGGATCAAGAGTTCGAGGGACGCCACCGAGTTGTACGTGTGCAGATCGCGGAGGTGCCGTGCGTTCGGTAATTGATCGGTTGGATCGCGAAGACGTTCGACTACATCAACCACGTTACTAAACGCTTCCGTTTTCGGTCTACGAGGGTACGTGAGCACACTCTCCCCGCTCGTTGCTATGCTTCTTCTAGATAGATCTTGCATGATAGTAAGTAATTTTTTTTGAATTACTACGTTCCCAACAACAACCAATGAGCAAGATGCAAGTCTGGTCAGAGAGGCTTTTTGCTTGTGCGGGAGAGTTTTTTTTCTTCAAAAATAGTGATCCAAGCAATACCGGCATACACGAGCTGTTTCTTATTGACTAAAATGTTTGCAAAAGCATAAATTGTAGTATGGAAAAGTATTGGTGGAGCTGTTCAGTTGACAGAAGGTCTCTTCATTGGGTCTCCTTGAAAGAACTAGCAAGACTGAAGTGCATAGGAGGCATGGGATTCCGTGACCTCCACATATTTAATTTGGCACTCTTGGGTAATCATGGTTAGTATTTTGTGAAAAATCCAAACTCCCCTTGCGTCAGAGTTATGAAGGGCCGGTATTATCCGGACACTGATTTTTCTGCGAGCTACTGTTCCCAAGGCCTCCTTGGCAACCTAGTGAGCAATCATAGCTGGGCATGAAGCTCTTCTTGTTGGATTCGTACAACAACTTGGTGATGAATCTATCATCAATGTCTAGACATACAAATGGATACCAACTACTCATACCAGGACTCCATGCTGAAGTCGACGGTCACTAACATAGCACTTGTAAGCGATCTCATTGATAGGGAGAATTGGTCATGGAGACAAGATTTAATTCAAGAGGTTTTAATCATATCGGATGGGGAGGCTATCTTTAATATACCCTTGCATCGTGGCGGTGGCGAGGAATTTTTGGCATGGGCACACAAAATGTCAAGTTTACACTATAAAATTGGTGTACTGAACTCTAGTGATTCAGAAAGAGCGACTAGCTCAAGATGAAGGCAGGCTATAGAATTTCAATGTACGATCAGCGGTTGTGGAAGGCTCTACGGTCTCTCAAAAAGTGGTCCCAAAAGTATGTGTCTTCTGGTAGACGATACTCCATGGTATTTTACGAGATTACTGCACCCTGCAATATAGGCACATCAGAGAAATCAGCCTATGTAATCTCTGTCAGGTGAAAGAGGAAAATCTGGAGCACACGCTAATTCACTGTTCGCATGCTCATAGGTTCTAGGAAGAAGCATGTACTTTATTGGACATCAAACTCCCACTACTTCACCCCAACTCTTGGGCCAGGGACATTTTATGCATCTGTTTGTTTATCGGAAGAGATAGAAGTGTTAATATTACAATAGGGTTTTTGGTGGGCGACCTTTATGGAGGTGGTTATTTTAAAAAATTCAATAATTATATTTTGGAGTTTCAAAAAATTCTGAAAAAAAATTCTACACATTCATATGGATGTATTCTACATGTGTATAAAATCTGACAACGAAATACATTATGGGGAGAGCTACACAAAAAAGAGAAAAACCTGCATTTCTAATAGTGAACAGTGTTCACACTGTTCATCAGTCTGAAAAACGCGATTTGTCTTTTTTGTGTAGCTCTCATCATAATGTATTTCATCTTAAAAATTTACACATATGTAGAATACATTAACATGTACGATTTTTTCAGAATTTTTTGAAACTTTAAAATATGTTTTTCGATTTTTTCAAAATACCCACCTCCATGGAGGTCGACCGCCGTTGGCATTTTGCGATGGATGCATGGGTGCAAACTTGATTTGACGAACTTGGTTAGACTCACTAGAGAAGCTTTGGCCCTCCTAGACATTCTTTGACATTAGGCGGATGTCTTACCAGGTCATGGTTGGCGACCTCCATGGCATGAGCAAATCAAGATCAACAAGGATGTTGCAGTCGTTCTTGATAAAGATATGAGCGGATCTGGACGTGTTGCATGCTCTCCTACTGCCCTGCTTGGTGCTTGGTGCAAACCGCACCTCGGGGTCACAGATCCCATGATTGCGGAAGCCCTATCCCTTTGTGATGGAGTCATCTTTGCAAATCTTCGAGGGCATGCTCATGTGGTGATGTAGACTGATAGTCTGGAGGTTCTAAACCTCTGAAACACTCGCCTCAACAGTCCTTTAGTTGTGGCACCAGTTCAAAATTGATGAGCTATCTACTAGATTTACTACCTATGTACTCTCTCCATTTTTGTATACAAGGCCACTATCAAAATTACAATTTGCAACTATATAAAGCCACTAATACTAATCGAGGCAAAATTGATGAGATTTGCCTCGTACTAGTAACCAAAGACATTAATATCCTTTGCATGAATACGGGAATGAGAAGATCGATTTGCATGCGTTGCATTAATCAACCAATGAGTGAGAGGGTTGGCTTGTTGCGCGTTGGAAAGAAAAATACATATTAATTCACACGTCAAACGAGGAGGAAAGCCTGCTTTCAACATTGGCTTAAACCGACATTAATATTTATCTTGATACCTGTAATATGAGTTTGTGGCCTTATGTACAAAAATGAAGAAAGTAATTCAACATATAAGGGTCTGTTTGGTTCCAAATAAGTCACCAACTTATAAGTAGAAAAGTGAAAAAAGTGACTTATTTTGCCAAACTGATCCAACTTATAAGTCACCCTAACTTATAAGTCATAAGTTGCTCCACCCCAACTTAAAACTTATAAGTCATCCCCTTTTGCATGGATCCCACCCTTTTTTCATAAAAAAAAACAAGATGAGAAGGTGTGGTCAGGTGACTTATAAGTCAGATGACAACCAAACAGACGTGACTTATAAGTCATTGGTTTTAAGTCACCTGACTTATAAGCCAGATGACTTATTAAAACCAAACAGGCCCTAAGTAGATCAGCAACTGGGTTCAGCACATTTGTGTGCAAAGTGTGGTTGCACCGTGCCTGTCACTGAAAGCTAGCTTACTGAAACTCCAAGCTTCCTGATTAGCAGTCTTCTGGTTAACAACTCAGTGAATGCATTCTTTTGAATAAAGCTCTAAATTCCCTGCAAAAAATAAGTACCCTCCTCGTGCATCCAGAATACTTTTGTGAAACGGTCCCTCGATTTGTTTGTAACCTCGTCCATGCCGAGTCGAGTGAGTGTAACTTTGTGATACAACTCTTCCTTAGATTATTAATTCATTCTAGCCCCTACCATCTGAAATGCCTCCTCTATCTTTCTTCCTACGATATTCCCATGAGCATCTCCGATAGACTGAACCGATAGATCTTGAGATTGACGGAGTCGCTGCATGCTCCTTGTAGTAGATGGGCACATCATACCACTGAAAGATTAGCGCTGGAAAACCCGAAATACCACTGAATGGGCACATCTGAACCCAAGTGGGTTGGTTCCATGACAAGGAACTTAACCATCTAAAAGAAGAGTGGACATTTATTGGCATAAAACCAAAGAGTTCTCACATCTGCAACGTATGTACTCAAACAAACGTGGTGTTTGAGTAAATATGAATGATTTCAGGAACACATGATTTAGTATTGCGAGTCGACTGATGTAGTAGGTTGCATTGCATTAGTAACTAACCTTCTCGCATAGAAATACTATCCAAATGGGTCATTCAAAACAACCCAAGTTGCACATACTACTCAATATGAATTTGAAACTCATCAAAATAAAGCATAGTTGTCACTACTCACTGTTAATATAAGTACATAAGGAGTTAATCCGTGTGACCAGCTTGTCAGCATCTACCATCATCAACTGAAGTTGTTGCAGAACATCATATATCTGTTCGAATTGTGCATCTGGACTAGAGCCCGCTTTGAAACATTGTACTTGACCACCAACATCAATCCAGCTATTCCCCATGACTTTATGAGTTCCACTTGAAATCGCAGCATCCCTCAGCTCCGAGGCATTACTCCATTCTTCATTTGCAATGTACATATTTGAGAGTAGAAAAATGGCCGATGCATTATCTGGATTATTCACTAGAAGCCTCTTAGCAAAGCGCTTAGCCATGTCAAGGTTACCATATTTTCTGCAGCCATTAAGCATGGTGCCCAGGATAACAGCATCATGTTTGAAAGGTAAGTTTGAAATGATCTCTTCTGCTTCATCTAACCATCCAGCTCGCGCAAAGAGATCGATAAGGCAAGTGTAGTGCTCTGAAATTGGTTCGATGTGGAAGTCATTAACCATTTGAGTAAAGTAGCTGCAACCTTTTTGGACATCACCAGCATGGCTGCATGCGCTCAGGACACCCACAAAAGTTACTGAGTTTGGGGTGACCGATTCACAATGAAGTCGCATCATTTCATCATACAGCTCAAGAGATCTCGCTGATTGACCATTCTGAGCTAATCCGCATATCATTGCATTCCAAGCTACAATGTCTCTCTGTGGCATGATCTCAAACATTCTTATTGCATCATCCATCTTGGCGCACTTTGAGTACATATCGACAAAACAGCTGGCAGCTATAGGAACGAGTTCTAACCCATGCTTGACAGCAAGAGCATGACACTGCCTCCCACTGCCAAGGTCATTCACATATGCACATGAGCTTACTATGCTCCCAAAGGTGAAGGAATTGGGCGGCATTGCAGCTTTCAGCATCTGGCAAAATATGTCAAAGGCATCAGCCTGGTAACCGCAGGCTGCAAGCCCTGAAATCACAGTGGTCCACGACACAACATCCTTCTCAAGCATAGCATCGAACAGTTTCTTGGCCAAGTCAACGTAACCGCATCTCCCGTACACGTCCAGCAAAGAATTGCATAGAAAAAGATCCCTAAGATACCCAGATTTCAGAATAACTGAGTGTACCTGCATTGCCTCCAGACCTGCAGACCGCTCAGCCAAACCATTCAAGACAGTGGCAAAGGTGAACTCATCAGGCCGAACCCCGCAGCCGGTCATGCTAAGAAACTCCTTCATACACGATCCTGCTTCCCCGGACCTCACACCGCAGTCCAGGAGCACATTCCATGACATCAGATCCCTCAGCGGCATACAATCGAACACCTTGCGTGCATCCTCCATCAGGCCCAGCTCTGCGTACAGCTTGATGAAACCAGTGCCGACGCAGGCGTCCGCGAACACCCCGGCCTTGAGAGCCCGCGAGTGGACCTGACGCGCGGATCCCATGTCAACGCCGCAGCACGGCGAGACGATGGAGTAGGTGAACGCGTCCGGCGCCACGGGGGTGCGCGTCATCTGCAGGAACCTCCGCAGCGCGTCGTGAGCCCGGCCGGCGCGTGCAAGGCCGGATATCGCGGTGTTCCAGGACCAGGAGTCCCTTTCGGGCATCGCGTCTAGCAGGTGCAGGGCGGCGTCGAGGAGGCCGGGGGTCGAGGAGGAGGCGTAGCCCGAGAGGACAGTGTTGTAGGAGACGAGAGTCGGGGACGGCATGAGGTCCAGTAGGTCGCGGGCGTCGGCAAGTGCGCCGCCGCGGGTGTAGGCGCGGAGGAGGAGGTTGCAGCGGTAGGCGTCGCCATGGTGACCGGACTTGAGGAGCGTCGCGTGGAGCTTGCGCGCGTGGAGCAGTGAAAGTGGCGGCGGCATTCATTCAACTGTGGCAATGAGTTATTTTTCACCTTTTTTGAGAAAGCCGAGGAGGTTTTACAAATTTGATCAAAGTTTTTAAGTTTAGCATAAAAAATCAAATCTCAAATGATAAGTGTCAGACACGTGGCACGAAGCAATTTCGTCTTGACGTCCTTATTGATGTTCGATTGAAATGCACACATCACGACGGTCTCGACTCGCCACATCGTCCTTAGAAGCTCGTTCGGGTTGAAGGTGTGTCGCCCGGATGAACCCAGCCACCCCACTACTCTGTCTTCACTTTTTTCCCCCACGCCTTCCTCCTCCCTCCACTCCTTCCCCACTCCGTTGCCCCTCTCCTCCCTCATTCGCCGCCCACGACGACGACGAAGAGAGCGTCGCTGGATGCCGACCGAGATCCTGGGGTCAGGTTCATTGGTGTCCCCATCTCGAAGCTAGAGGGGCGTTCGTGCATGGGCACATCGTCTCGGGGTCGATGATGGGCGGGGCCGTCGACTTCCCCGCGTGTCCAGCAGTGGCCGTGGGATCCACTGGAGGCCGACACCAGTTCATGGGCATGCCCATCTTGAAGCGGGAGGAGTCGTTCATGCGTGACCACATTGTCGCGGGATCGACGGTGGGCGGGGGTCGCCGGCTTCCCCGCACGTCCAGCGGCGACCGTGGTATCCACCGGAGGCCAGTGCCACGGCCTTGGGATCCACGGCGGGGGTCGTCTTCACTTTGCGGGATATAGCCGGAGGGAGGCCGCAACCGGCTTTGAAGGCGCGGGGAAGACCGCCACCGCCCTCTACAGGAATTTTGGGTTAGAATTCGCGTCACGGTCACTGTGTCTCAGAGCTCCGACCTGGAGACCATCCTTAGTATCATCAAGGATTGGGTCAAGCCTCACACCAGCAGTCACGAGCAGCTAGTCGGCTCGAAGAAGGTTGGCCTCATCGCGGCGGCCGCAAGGGTTACGTCACCTGAGCTACGTCATCCGTCGTTACCAAATGTTGCAGATCCGGCACCTCCAAGCACATGTGCGACAGGGATCGCCTCAATCTGAATTTCTAGGATAGAACTCGTCGAGCACTTGAAAGGGAAACAGGTAAAAATATGGCAATCTTAATTTTGTAATCATGTGTATGTATATTGGGAACAGCTGAAAGGCAACATCTGTTCTAGAGAATTGCTCATGTGGATGAATATGCACTTCTGCCCTAGAAATTCAGTTTCTGACATTGTTCGTTTTGATTGGTCACACCTCTGTTTTTGCCACAAATTTTCACTGAAAACTTATGCGTTAACTCTTGTTAGGTACTTGGTCTTGATTGATAACGTATGGTCTACCGCAACCCTAGATCATGGCAATTTAAAGAAAACTTGTTGTTTTAGAACATTGTTAGATAACAACCACTGCAAACCTGGCGACCTCCGCGCGCTGGAGGTGCTCTTCAGGAAGGCCTGGAGGTGGAGGACGAGGTGCCGTAGGCTTCCCAGCCGCGGCCGACGGCTACTCGGTATCGATTGTTTTCCATGTGAAATTCTAAGAACATTTTTGTCCCCTGGTAGTTTTGCCATGGCAAGCCTAATAACAGCGTCAATAAGTCATCACAGTGCCAATTGTAGGTATTAGATCTCCTGCGATTTTATGATAAATATAACGGACATGGCAACTTTGTATGTGCATAGGCAACATTTTTTCTTTTCTTTACAAATCATGGCAACTTGTGTGCACATGAATTTTGGTTTCACCCAATATGCATGTTGTCGCCATTTTTAGTTTATTTACTGTTCGGCATGCAAACTTAGATATGCTTTGCCACGACAACATTTTATTGGGTTGCCATGGCAAACTAAAAATGTGTTTACACGACAACTGTTTTGCCATGACAACTTAAGACGTGTTTCTGCCATGACAAATTATAAGATGTAGTTTGTCCTGGCAAGTTTTGAGTGTTTTTCACATGCCACAACAGCTTTTACAAGTTTAGATGTTTTTCCCACACGCCATTTTAAAACCTGATATTTTTTACCATGGCAAATTAGCAATGCGCCATATTTCAACTTAAGATGTGTTGCCACGGCAACTTTGACAATTCATTAATGTTCACATGGTAAATCCATTATAAAACTATTTTTTCACATACATGACAATTTTGATTAATAAAACACGACAAATTTGAATATGCATTTTGCTATGTCAATTTTTGATCATTTTTTATGTCGTTTCACATACATGGCAATTTTATGATACAAAAGGTGCCAACTTGTCGAACAATGGCAATTTTTAACAACCCACGGCAAATTCATACTTCACAATTTTTCTACACACAATTGCCATGACCTACATAGCTTCTTCTTCCATGCTTTTCACATAGCATGGCAATTTTTCTTATCTTTTTTGTTTTAACATTTGGGAAAAGTGACATCAGATGGTATTGTAAAATTATTTTTTTCAACATGTTTTCCAATGGCAAATTATGATGACAGAGTGGCAAATTATATTGAAACACACCGTGAGAGTTGTCATGGGAAAATTATTATTTTAAGCATAAGTTGGCACAACAATTTTTTTTACTTTTTTGCCATGGCAAATTATAATAAAACAGGAAAATAAAGATGGCAAATTTTACATTTTTATTTTATTCCTATATTGACATGGCAATTTTACCTATAACGCCATGGCAAATTCCTTGAACCTATTATTTTTAATTTAGTAAAATTAAGTTTTTATTTTGCCATGACAATTTTACATATTTTCACATGGAACACTTACCTATATTGCCACGAATTTTTTTATCATTTAAATGGCAACAAAAAAAGATGGCAAAATTTACTTTTAAATTTTCCATGGCAATTTTTCTTATATTGACATGGCAAATTAACCTTTTGAACCTATTATTTTGCTTTTTGTAAAATTTAGTTTTTATTTTACCATGGCAATTTTACCTATTTTGACATGGCAAATTTACCTATATTGCCACGACAATTTTTAACCTTTAAATGTCAACAAGAGAAAGATGGGCAAAATTTACTTTAATTTTTCATGGAATTTTTCTTATATTGACATGGCAAATTTACCTATAACGCCCTGGCAAATTCTTTTAAACCTCTTTTTTCTGTGAAAAAAATATATTACTTTTTAGTTTTCCATAACAATTTTTTTGACATGGAAAATTTACCAACGTCGCCATAACAATTTTTGACCTTTTTACATGCATGTCAATATAATCGATAATGGCAAAAAAAGCATGGCAATTTCTTTATTTTGGGACTATGGCAATTTTTACTCTTTTTTTGCAAATTTTACTTTACATCCATGGCATTTTTCATGGGACCACTGTAAATTACTTTAAGAAACATGGCAACTACTAGCAAATTGCCATGTCTTCTTCCTTTTTGCACCATTTAAAAAAACTTAAAACACGACAATTTTTTCATAGCACATGGCAAAAGACCATGACAATTTCTCTGTGGACTATGGCATTTTTTTTGTTCGAACCATGGCATTTTTTACTAAACTATATGATTTCTTTGTTTTTCATTCCCTTACAGGTCAAATTTATTTTTTCATTTTTTAAACCATGGCACTGTTTCATAGCATGGCAAAAGCAGGCTTTATTAGTCACCAAAAAACTAGGCTTTTATTAGTCATAGCTTAAACTGGGCTTTTTAATCGTAGCTTAAATAGGGCCCTGGGGGGAGGCCGTTCGCGCCGGGGCTTTGTCGTACCAAAATGAGGTCGTTCGATCGGGGTGCTCCGAGACCGCACATCCGGCCAATATCGAGGTATGCTTGGAACACAGAGAATACTAGCATTGGTGGGCAACATTCTGGTCAGAAGGAAGGAAACTGTAATTGGGACAAAACGACGCAAAGTGTAAAAACAGAAATATTCTACAAGAACGATCGACTTGTACTTGAAATGCAGGAGAAATAGCACAAAAAATCTACACAAGTTGATTCCACATAGAAGTTTCTATGTAAAAGAAGGCCAATCGTTGATTAGTTCAAGAATATGCGGGACGTCCATAATACTCAAAACTACCAATCCAGGCAGATTTCTTTCACGACTAAGAATTTGCTTAAACATCTCTTGAAGAACAAAAGATGCCACCAAGAGTTCAAACATTTGTTTGGAAGCTACTAAGGAAAGCTCTTTTCACAGGCATGAGAACAGGTAAATTCTCAATTCATATAAACAAGGAATGTTATAGGTGCAGCCAAATGGAGAATGAACTGCACTTCTTTTTTCCTCTATTTATTTGATAGGGTTGCTTGGTTTTTTCATCTTTCATACATCAGATATCTGAATCACATGACTCTATTCAAAGAGTAATGCATGATCTCTTAACTACGGGTCATCCTTATGCTATTTTTTTTTACTTTGTCAGTGCATTTGATGTTAGGGTGATCTCTATCCCGTTCGAACTCAACGGGTCGAACGGGCCCTTGACTCGCGCCCTGATCGGGGGCGCCCAACCAAACCATGGTTGGTTGGCCCCTGTGACCCGCGCTACATAAACAGAGGTGGGGGCCGAGGCACGTTTCACGAGGTTAATCGCTGCCACAAACCCCATCGTCACTCCCTACCGATCTAGGGTTAGCGCGATACTCACGGGAAGCACACCACCGCCACCACTCTCTGCCATCACCGGCCACCGTCACCATGTCCGGCATCGGGAGTTCCTCGGAAGGCAAGGCAGAAGGTAGGTTTACTGGGAGTCTCTAGCCTACCCCGATCTAAGATTACAACAATGGTATCAGATCCATCTTGGCTAGATGTTTTTCGGTACAAAGTCAAATCAGAGAAAGAAAAGAGTCTCCCCCCAAAGAACCCTAGAAGGGCAAACGCATCTCAAGGAAAAGTTACGCCGCCGTCATGGCCGCGCTTGTTCCTCTCGATCCGGACGCGCATCGGCAAGCCGAGGCATCGGACGAAGAACCAACCCCACAGGGGCAAAGAGCACCACCACCGATCCATTCGACGACGGCGCGCTCACCACAAGGGGAACGCGCGACCGGCGAAGGGATCAGCAAGGGCGCAGCCGCTCCGTCCATCTAGGTCGCCGTCTGGCGGCATCTGCCTCTCTCTTCTATCTGGGGAGGTGGTGGATGGAGAGAATTGAAACAGAAAGAGAAAGGCCGCACCGGGCGACGCGGTGGCCTTCGGCGCCGTCGCCAGCCGCCGGGCCGTTGCCATAGATGTCGACAACAAGAGCAAGAGCGGGCGCGAAGGGCAGCAGAGAGCTTGGCCGCGTCTCTCTCTCGCTCTCTCTATCGCAAGAAGGTGGAAAGAGAAAGGAGGGGGAAAAGGGAAGGCTCGCACAGCGCGGCTCGACACCGTCGCCGGCTTGCCCCCGACGCGACGGGACTGTTGGGAGATGCGCTACTGCATGCAGAGAGGAACAGCGAGCAGCGCACAGGAAAGGGGAAAGGGAAGGGGCGCGCGCGGCGCGGTGGCCCTTGCCGTCGTCGCCGGCGGCCGGGGCGGCCGACCGGGGCGCAGCCACCTGCCTCGCCATCGGGAGAAAGACCGAGCGACGAGAGAGACCGAGCGGCGCGCGAGGGAATGGACTGGACCGGTGGGAGGGAACTCACCTGGTTTTGTTCGAGCCCGAAGCGCGCGTGGCCGTCGATCTGATCGGACGGCCACCGTGAAACCCTAGCCCCACCTCAGGCCGCTGGGCCAGAAAGTGAGCAGGCCATCTGGGCTGCTGGGCTGGCAGAGCCAGCGAACCAGGCCGGCTCACGCGAGCGCGCGGAGGCGCAGGCCTTGGGCCGCTGTGGGCCTCCCGCGCCAGGTCGAGTTCGGCTGGAGCTGCACATTTTTCCGTGCTTTTAATAGTTTTTTGTCCTGTTTTTTCAGGAAAAATTTTACATAGATTTTTTCTCTATTCAAATCATCCAAGAAATTTTGTTTAGAGATCCAAAAAGTAAACAGAAAAGTTTTTGAAAATTAAAATAGAAAAGTTTCAGAAAATAAATGTTCATGAATTTTTACAAAGGAAATAATAAAGTTCATGAATTTTTTATTTGTCAAAGAAAAGTTTCTGTAAAGAATTAAAAAGTTCATGATCTTTTATTCATGTTTTTCACTGCGTAAATAATTAATAGTGCTCTTTTACAAAGAAAATAAAAGTTTAAATAGAATTAAGTTTTTATGAGCATGTTAAAGTGAATATTTTAATGAATATGATTATGTTATTTTTATGACCAACGTTGTTAATAACATGATCATGTTTTATTATTGAAATTTAAAGGTGCTCTTTTAAAAGTGAATAGAAGTAAAGTAAAATATTAAATTGTTGCTTCTCTAATGCATTTTTGAACCAACCGGTTAAAATTGCTTAGAGAGTAAAAGAGTACAGAATTGTTTTTGGATAGAATATTGTAAAGTTTCCGCTGCAAAGTAAAAGTTTTATCCTCCAATTAAATTGGAACCAACGGGATAATTTAATTGGAAGAAATATTTTTAGCAATGTTTTCCCCTGTGGGTGAAATAAGATGCAGATAGTTTCCACTATGACAAAAGAAAAATATTTGTTTTTAAAGTTAAAACATGGTATTGTTATTTTCTGACCAACGTTGATGATAACAGTGCAATAATTCTATGAGTCTTATGTTCAAAGTTTAAATCTCTGATAAATTTGTATCAAAGTGATCAATTTTCAGAGAACGGATAAAGATCAAGAAATGCTCTTGAACTAGAGAAATGTATATTTCTTGTTGTCGCTGCAATAAAGTTGATGATGATGATGATTAATTCTTAGCAAAGTTGTTTAATAGAAATACTATCATCACATTGTTTATTAGTTATATGCATTATTTCCATTTCCGCCCAACGGTGCTATGGAATATAAAATAAAGTTTCAAAAGCTTAATGTGCATTTCTTTTAACCAGACCAACATAGGGTTATTTTTATGCCCATTATTGTAGATTACTGGCTAAGTTTTCTCAGACTAAAAGTTTTCCATGCTTTCATTCGTGAAAGCGAATGGCTGGGTACTTGTGACCCGAAAGATGACCAAGAAAGATCATAACGTGAGGGAGTATGTTCTCTCTAAAGAATGGCATCAAAAGAAAAGAGATAGATCATTGAGAGTCTTGGTTTATGAATGTTTTTCATGTACTCTCTATGAAGAAGATTTTTCAATCAACATGATTTGAGATGAAACAAGCAACATGCATGTTTAATTTGACCAACGTCGGATCAAGCGTGTGTGTCAATGAGCATTTGGATTTATTCCTAAATTTGATGATTGAATATGCAGTCAAAAGAGCCAATTCTGGCATTTATGTTCCCTTACATGGAATTACCCGCATGGCGGGAAAAGATGATTATGATAAAACCTGCATGGCGGGAAAAGTCTGGGAAAATACCTGCGTAACGGGGTAAAGCTGACATAATATTATGTCAAGAATCCTGTATGGTGGGAGAAATTCTGGCAAGAGAAAGATATGATAACTCATGTGCTTTTAATGTATCCCACTATGGGAGAAAAGAATGGAGTAGCTGAAAGGCGCAACCATACACTTATGGGTATGGTGTGCAGCATGATGAGTTATTCCAACTTGCCATTGGGATTATAGATGGAGGCGCTTAAAACCGCCATTCACATTCTCAATAGAGTACCAAGCAAGTCGATGCCCAAAACACCATACGAGCTATGGACAGGACGGGTGCCCTCCTTACAACACTTCAGGGTGTGGGGGTGCCCTGCTGAGGCCAAAATGTTTAATCTAAACATTACAAAGTTAGATTCCAAAACAGTAAGTTGCCACTTCATTGGCTATCCAGACAGATCAAAGAGTTTTCGTTTCTACTGCCCAGACAGATATACAAAGTTTGTAGAAACAAGACATGCAGTCTTCTTAGAAGACGAAATGATGAGGGGGACCTTGGTAGTTCGGAAAATTGATCTTGAGGAGAAGAGGGTGCATGCACCTAGTCCGATGATTCAGGAGCCATTTTTCTCACTACCAGTTGCAACTCCACCCATGACAACTATGGGGGTAGACCCGGAACCTGTCCGTCAGGAGCCGACTGAACCCGTTGTTGAGCATGAAAGGGAGGTGCAACAACGAATTTTAGAAGAAGTGCCAGAAGTTGAGGCACAGAATGTGCCAGAAATTGAGGCCCTTAGAAGGTCTACAAGACCAAGAAAGTCAGCTATTTCTACTGACTTTAAAGTTTATAACACAGAAGTGGTTCATATGGAAAAAGATCCCACCTCATATGAAGAAGCCATGACAAGCCCTCATTCATCGAAGTGGATGAAGGCAATGGAAGACGAGATGAAATTGATGAGTTCCAAAGATGTTTGGGACTTAGAGGAAATTCCTAAAGGAGCCAAAACAGTAGGCTGTAAATGGGTCTACAAAATTAAGTATGACTCTAAAGGGAATATAGAAAAGTATAAAGCACAACTCGTGGCAAAAGGATTTACACAAAGAGAAGGGATAGATTACAATGAGACATTTTCTCCAGTCTCATGTAAGGATTCCTTCAGAATCATAATGGCATTAGTTGCTCATTTTGATTTAGAGTTACATCAAATGAATGTTAAGACGACATTTCTGAATGGTGATTTAAAAGAAACTGTCTACATGAAACAGCCTAAGGGTTTTATTATGGAAGGCAAGAAAAATATGGGATGCCGCATGAAGAAATCCATTTATGAATTAAGACAAGCCTCTCGGCAGTGGTATCTAAAGTTTAATCAAACGATTAAAAGTTTTGGATTTAAAGAAAATATTGAGGATAATTACATTTATGCAAAGTTTAAAAATGGGAAATATATTTTCCTAATCTTGTATGTGGATGATATCCTGCTTGCTAGTAGTGATGTTAGTCTACTACAAGAAACAAAGAAATACTTATCCTCAAATTTTGACATAACAGATCTTGGTGAAGTATCATATGTTTTGGACATAGAAATTCACCAAGATAGGAACAATGGAGTCTTAGGACTATCGCAGAAAGCATATTTAGAAAAGCTTCTTAAAAGGTATAGTATGCATGCGAGTAAAGCCACACCTGCTCCTATAGTCAAGGGCGATAGTTTTGGGAAATTCCAATGTCCCAATAACCAGTACGAGATCGATCAAATGAAAGCAGTACCATATGCTTCGGTAGTTGGCAGCTTACAATATGCACAAGTGTGCACTCGCCCTGACTTAGCTTTTATCACCGGGGTACTCGTTAGATATCAAGAGAATCCAGGCATGGAGCACTGGAAGATGGTAAAGAAAGCATCGCGTTATGCGCAAGGCACGAAGGACTACATGCTAATTTACACGAGAAGTGATTCCCTAGAGATAAAAGGGTATTCAGACGCAGATTTTGCGGGGGACAGAGATGATAGAAAAACCACGTCAGGATACGTCTTCAGTCTTGCTGGGGGAGCTATTTCGTGGAAAAGCTCCAAGCAGTCGATAGTTGCATCATCCACGATGTATGCAGAATTTATAGCATGCTTCGAAGCCACGGGGCAGGTGATATGGCTAAAGAAATTTATACCCGACTTGGAAGTGGTAGATTGTATTCACAAACCACTAAAGATGTACTGCGATAACCAACCCGCAGTATTTTACGCTCACAACAACAAGTCGAGTGATGCTGCCAAAACAATAGAGATAAGGTATTATGTTGTGAAAGATAAAATCCAGGATCAAACTATAAGTCTCGAGCATATAAGGACAAAGGATATGCTTGCGGATCCGCTAACGAAAGGCTTACCACCCAATGTGTTCAAGGAACACTTAGCCGGCATGGGTTTAAGGGAAAGCCTTATGATTTCTGGATAGACCCAAAAGGAACAGAATTTGCTTTTGATCATAATGTATGTTGTAGCGGTATGATTCTAACCGCAATTAAGCTGTGACGATGAAACATGCTCTATGTACCAATATATGATGAAACAAATAAACTAGAAAGTATAAAGTTAAAAGTAAAGTTGAGATCAAGGGAGAGAATGTTAGGTTGATCTCTATCCCGTTCGAACCCAACGGGTCGAACGGGCCCTTGACTCGCGCCCTGATCGGGGGCGCCCAACCAAACCATGGTTGGTGGGCCCCTGTGACCCGCGCTATATAAACAGAGGTTGGGAGCCGAGGCACGTTTCACGAGGTTAATCGCCGCCACAAACCCCACTGTCACTCCCTACCGATCTAGGGTTAGCGCGGTGCTCACGCGAAGCACACCACCGCCACCACTCTCTGCCATCACCGGCCACTGTCATCATGTCCGGCACCGGGAGTTCCTCGAAAGACAAGGCAGAAGGTAGGTTTACCGGGAGTCTCTAGCCTACCCCGATCTAAAGATTACAACATTTGAAACCCATAAACGACCATCTATTTGGTAGGAAGCTAGGCTATCTTCACCAAGTGCACCAAGTAGAAAAAGACATCTTACAATGCCAAGCTCTCACTGATGTACATTATCAAAGACATGCCCCGACTCTCACACACGTGATGTCTTTCCTTACAGGGTCAAACAATCTCCTCTGATCTGATTACTGTAGGAGCAAATTACTCTGATGTGACTTTTAAGCTGGGATTCTAGGTTTTGAAGCAAGAAACTATAAGACACAGGGATTGGCATACACATCACAAATGCTTATGCATCCTTTCTTGTTACACTCTCCCCCCGTCAGTCAAAGCTTTTGCTCTTTTACTTGCTACCAAGATTTCTCAGCTCATCTGAATCAGATCACTTTCCTATCAGACTCAATCAATTTAATCGTTGCTGCTGCTAGTAGAAGTATCACATATGAAAAGTAAGACGGGAGATCAGGAACATGCTAGCAGATTTCCTCAACGTGGTTGATCAAATGGAGTGTTCAAGTGCTCAATATACCACTTGTTTAGGAAAATAAATGGGAATGCTGACAACTTTGCTCACCATGCTACGAATCATTCGGAAGAGCTTGTTTTTAGCTTTTCTTATTCCGTTCACAGGGATTGCCATCGTCAGGTTCTTAATGAGTAATACATGTTGTAACTTGCCCAAGAGTTGAATGAATTTGGCGCCTCTGGCGCTTATGCTTGTTCAAAAAAAAACATCCAACCAGTTCTGAGCTAGATGTGGGGTCCCAAAGTGCATGGCGAGAGGCGTTTTTCTTGTCCTGTCTCGGACCTGCTCGCCAAAACAAAACTGCTAGGAGAGGATATTTGTTTTCCTTCGAAAGTGCAGGAGTTGAAAACTTTCCATAGGATTGGTATAAAGCAATGATTCATTCCTTCTGAAAGATGCGAAGGAAAAAAAATTCTTATAGACACATAAATTTTTCAAAATTCTAATGATCCAAACATGGTCTTATAGACTTATGTGATCTGGTGATATAAACTTGTTGGTCTCAACAGCAGCAACAGCACCACCACCACCACCAACAAAAAAAAAATCTGTTTGGCTTTTTTTCTTTGGTTTTCGATTGGATTGTTGTTTTCTTTTGGATTTCTTCATTTCTTTTCCATTTTTAAAATTCATGATTTTTTATACCATGAAGATTTTTAAAATTTAAGAACATTTCCTAAATTTTGTGAATATTTCCTAAAATTTGCGAACATTTTCTAAAATTTGTGAATATTAAGTTCTAGAACATTTTCAAAGTCTTCAAAATTATGAAATAACTTGAATATTTTTAAATTCATGATTTTTTGATAAATCATGAAACTTTTATATATATCACAAACATTCTTAAATTCATGAATATTTTTCAAAATTCATATACATTTTAAAAATTTACGAGATTTTTTAAATTCATGAAATTTATTTTAATTTCCGTAATATCGAACATACTTATAAACAACTCCGCCTATGTTGTCTCAACATAGCCAGCCCCAAGCCCGGGTAAAGGAGGAGGGTTGTGATAGGCTTGGCGAGCCAACGTAAAAACTCAGCCACTCTTATGGAGATGAAACCCAAAAGATTTTCGTTGGGGCGTAACCCTCTCAGCGACGCGCTACATCGGAACCCGGGTGTGATGGAAAATGAGCAAGGGTCGGGCCGTCACCCCCAAGGTGGCGCGCTGTATCTTGATCCGGATACGGTGGCAAGTGAGCGAGGATCGGGTCGTCGCATCCTTAGTGGCGCGCTACATCGGCGCCCGGATGTAGTGGAAAATGGGCAAGGGTCTTCGCATTTGACTCAACGAGTGCGAAGGGTAAGGAAGCTAACCGAGCCTAGGAGGATTCGCTTAGGTAGCCGGAACGTAGGGTCTCTGACAGGGAAGCTTCGGGAGCTAGTTGATGCAGCGGTGAGGAGAGGTGTTGATATCCTTTGCGTCCAAGAAACCAAATGGAGAGGATAGAAGGCGAAGGAGGTGGAGGATACCGGCTTCAAGCTGTGGTACACAGGGACGGCTGCAAACAGAAATGGCGTAGGCATCTTGATCAACAAGAGCCTCAAGTATGGAGTGGTAGACGTCAAGAGACGTGGGGACCGGATTATCCTGGTCAAGCTGGTAGTTGAGGACTTGGTTCTCAATGTTATCAGCGCGTATGCCCCGCAAGTAGGCCACAATGAGAACACCAAGAGGGAGTTCTGGGAAGGCGCTCTTCATAGGAGGAGACCTCAATGACCATGTGGGTACATCTAACACAGGTTTTGAAGGGGCGCATGGGGGCTTTGGCTATGGCATCAGGAATCAAGAAGGAGAAGATGTCTTAAGCTTTGCTCTAGCCTACAACATGATTGTAGCTAACACCCTCTTTAGAAAGAGAGAATCACATCTGGTGACTTTTAGTAGTGGCCAACACTCTAGCCAGATTGATTTCATCCTCTCGAGAAGAGAAGATAGGCGTGCGTGCCTAGACTGTAAGGTGATACCTAGAGAGAGTGTTGTACCCCAGCATAAGCTGGTGGTTGCTGACTTCCGCTTTCGAATTCGTGTACAACGGGATAAGCGTGCCAAAGTCGCTAGAACGAAGTGGTGGAAGCTCAAGGGGGAGGTAGCTCCAGCGTTCAAGGAGAGGGTCATTAAGGAGGGCCCTTGGGAGGAAGGAGGAGATGCGAACAATGTGTGGACGAAGATGGCGACTTGCATTCGTAAGGTGGCCTCGGAGGAGCTTGGAGTGTCCAGGGGAAGGAGAGGCGAAGATAAGGATACCTAGTGGTGGAATGATGATGTCCAGAAGGCGATTAAAGAGAAGAAAGATTGCTTCAAATGCCTATACCTGGATAGGAGTGCAGACAACATAGAGAAGTACAAGATGGCGAAGAAGGCCGCAAAGCGAGCTATTGGTGAAGCAAGGGGTCGGGCATATGAGGACCTCTACCAACGGTTAGGCACCAAGGAAGGTGAAAGAGACATCTATAAGATGACCAAGATCCGAGAGAGGAAGACGAGGGATATTGGCCAAGTCAAATGCATCAAGGACGGAGCAGGCCAACTCTTGGTGAAGGACGAGGAGATTAAGTATAGATGGCGGGAGTACTTCGACAAGCTGTTCAATGGGGAGAATGAGAGTTCTACCATTGAACTGGACGACTCCTTTGAGAGACCATCATGCGTTTTGTGCGGCGAATCCAGGAGTCTGAGGTTAAGGAGGCTTTAAAAAGGATGAAAGGAGGCAAGGCGATGGGCCCTGATTGTATCCCCATTGAGGTGTGGAAAGGTCTCAGGGACATAGCGATAGTATGGCTAACCAAGCTTTTCAACCTCATTTTTCGGGCAAACAAGATGCCGGAAGAATGGAGACGGAGTATATTAGTACCAATCTTCAAGAACAAGGGGGATGTTCAGAGTTGTACTAATTACCATGGAATTAAGCTGATGAGCCATACAATGAAGCTATGGGAGAGAGTCATTGAGCACCGCTTAAGAAGAATGACAAGCGTGACCAAAAATCAGTTTGGTTTCATGCCTGGGAGGTCGACCATGGAAGCCATTTTCTTGGTACGACAACTTATGGAGAGATATATGGAGCAAAAGAAGGACTTGCATATGGTGTTCATTGACTTGGAGAAGGCCTATGATAAAATACCACGGAATGTCATGTGGTGGGCCTTGGAGAAACACAAAGTCCCAGCAAAGTACATTACCCTCATCAAGGACATGTACGATAATGTTGTGACAAGTGTTCGAACAAGTGATGTCGACACTGATGACTTCCCAATTAAGATAGGACTGCATCAGGGGTCAGCTTTGATCCCTTATCTTTTTGCATTGGTGATGGATGAGGTCACAAGGGATATACAAGGAGATATCCCATGGTGTATGCTCTTTGCGGATGATGTGGTGCTAGTTGACGATAGTCGGACGGGGGTAAATAGGAAGTTAGAGTTATGGAGACAAACCTTGAAATCGAAAAGGTTTAGGCTTAGTAGAACTAAAACCGAGTATATGATGTGCGGTTTCAGTACTACTAGGTGTGAGGAGGAGGTTAGCCTTGATGGCCAGGTGGTACCTCAGAAGGACACCTTTCGGTATTTGGGGTCAATGCTGCAGGAGGATGGGGGTATTGATGAAGATGTGAACCATCGAATCAAAGCCGAATGGATGAAGTGGCGCCAAGCTTCTGGCATTCTTTGTGACAAGAGAGTGCCACAAAAACTAAAAGGCAAGTTTTACAGGACGGCGGTTCGACCCGCAATGTTGTATGGCGCCGAGTGTTGGCCGACTAAAAGGTGACATGTTGAACAGTTAGGTGTGACGAAGATGCGTATGTTGAGATGGATGTGTGGTCACACGAGAAAGGATCGAGTCCGGAATGATGATATACGAGATAGAGTTGGGGTAGCACTAATTGAAGAGAAGCTTGTTCAACATCGTCTGAGATGGTTTGGGCATATTCAGCGCAGGCCTCCAGAAGCTCCGGTGCATAGTGGACGGCTAAAGCGTGCGGAGAATGTCAAGAGAGGGCGGGGTAGACCGAATTTGATATGGGAGGAGTCCGTTAAGAGAGACCTGAAGGATTGGAGTATCACCAAAGAGCTAGCTATAGACAGGGGTGCGTGGAAGCTTGCTATCCATGTGCCAGAGCCATGAGTTGGTTGCGAGATCTTATGGGTTTCACCTCTAGCCTACCCCAACTTGTTTGGGACTAAAGGCGTTGTTATTGTTGTTGTTGTTGTTGTTGTTGTTGTTGTTGTTGTTGTTGTTATCGAACATATTTATAAACATGAAAAAAATAAATCAAAAGAGTTTTTATTAAAGGAGAAAAAGAAAACTCCAACGAAAGTAACAAAAAACAAAGGAAAGAAAAACCCCACAAAAAAAGACTTGCAGCAAAAAATCGTGCTATTGGACCTAGCCCATGGGAGTGACCCGCTTGCGATTCACCGACACAACGTATAAGGAATACGGCGAGAGTGGCTTTGGGTGAGGAAGGCTTTTTTACCGATAGTGATACATGCTCGTCATGCCATTGATGTCACCCAGACGTGCCTCACATTAGGCCTATCCGTGGTAACTACCCCCTAAACTAGACTTTTTTTCAGACACAACCCATGGATACTCGGTCGTCCATAAATGGCGGTACTATCTACATATGTTTTCACGCATCAATGGTGACCGATCAGCAAACAATGTTTTCTAATAGTGTAAGTATTGTCAATAAAGCCATAATGGTCTTCCATAAAAAAGGATCTACATACACTGAAATAATCATGGCGCACCAGCAGTGGCGAATGCAGAAATAATTTTCAGGTGTGGCGGAGCTTATGAAGGAGAAAAGCATGTAAAATGCAATTGACCAAAAACTGTCTAGAATATTAGATATATAAATACTTTGTGTTTTGCAAATACAACTAAAATACAAATTTAAGTACCATATTTTATTATCCTGCATGTACTCGTGCTCTGTTCGGCGGAGTTTTACATCATCCCCACCGGCTACGTACTTGTAGTACCAGGTCCATATCCAGCACGTAGGTGTACTAGTGCATTCGGTTCAAATTTAGGTGTGGCAGCTGCCAGGCCTTGCCAGATAGCTGGCTCCGCCACTGCGCACCAGTTAACATCTCAACTCATGTTGTTAGATACTTACTCCTTCCGGTTTAGAATGCCCATAAGTATCCATGGTTTGACAATTTGACCAATGTAATATCACACTCCCTCTGTACCACAATACTTGTCGTTGGGGAATTTGTACTGGTTTTCCCCAACAACGAGTATTTAGGTACATAGAGAGTATATTAAAAAAGTTAAATCATTATTAGAAAATGAGTAAAATGCATTGGCGGTACTTGAACTTGCGAAGAAAGCACGCTTTGGTCACTGTATTTCAAAATATGGCCAATACGGTCACTCAATACGCCTACACGTGATTGTACGATCACTATTCACCATACGCCACTCGCCCGCCCCTCCATTTGATCAATCTGAGGCGACAGCCGGCGCTCGCGGGGGGTTCTTTTTGTAAATTAGCTCGTGATGGGTTATTTCCATCCACACCCTGTGTCGCCGATGCCAAATCCCTAATTCCCCACTCGCTGCCGCCGAGGCCGACGCCCTCCCCCTCCCCCTGCTGCTTGTTGCCGCCCTCTTCGTTGCTGCTTGCCACCGCCGCCGCCCTCTTCCCGCAGCTTGCCGCCGTCGCCGCCCTCTTCACCGCTCCGCCATGTCGACAAGCTCGGTCAGGTCATCGCTGGGCGGCCGTTCGGTGGTGGTGCCGCTGATAAGATGCCCTTCTTGCCGCGCTCGTGTGAAGTTCTATGTCTCGAACACGGAGAAGCACGAGGGCTGGGTCTTCTACATGTGTCCTATTGGTGTAAGTGAATTGCATCCGTTGGCGTTTGTTAATTTTGGTTGATTTTTGTGGATCTTGTGATGGTGATTTTTGGCGTCTGTTCGTCTCTTTTGATCTTCAGGATCATTTCTGGCATTGGGAGTTGGAATACGTTGTCTACTTGCTTGATAATCAGTTTCTCGTTGGCAGTGAAGCCATAGATGCATTAGGAGCTGCAGAGGAAAGGAGGGAAGAGCTGATGCGAGGAAGGAATCGCAGATATGCAGGTGGAGGTGCTGGTGGAGGTGCAGTTGATCTTCTAGACTTTGAAGATCGAATTCATGGAAGAGTTGCAGCTCAAATGAGAAATCATCAAGAAGAGGCACTCGTAGGGTTAGCCAATCAAATGTTGGTGATGATGAAGGCACTGGTGGTAGCACTCATTGTACTTGCAGTGCTTTTAGCTATTTCTTTGCTGAAGAAGTGATGGAGTTGATGCAGTATTAGCATTATGCCTAGTTTGTTAGGAGATGAATTGGTAGTATGAAGTGATGATTTTGCATTGTAAGTCTGAAGTTGATGTAGTTTCCAGTTTGCAGCTGTAGTGGATGTAGTGTTGTTAGTATGAAGTGACAATCTTTTGCATTATAAGTGATGCTTTTGCAATATGTAAGCAAGTGACAATCTTTTACTGCAAATGGAAGTTAATTTGGCTTGTTGAAGCTGTTGGTGTTGTCATATGAAATATCATTTTTATGCAAGTTCTTTCTGTGTACATTAGGACATGATGCAGGTAAAATGGAAGTTAATGTTGTGCAAGTTATCATGTTGCTGTCATATGAAGAGATCATCATATTTGGCTTTTGTGTACATTGCAAAGCTATTTGATGTTGTTATCATCTTGCTGTTCTCATCTTGCTGTACATTTGACCATTGTTATGATTGTAGCACATATAATTCAGTTAGACAAGTGCATTCAGGGACAAAAGCATATGCATAACCAGCAATTCATATCTGTGAAGTACCATCAAAATTCAGATACACAAGTGCGTTTAGTTACAAAATGATCAACAATTGACCCATACTCATCAGTCACATGCTACTACATCAGTATGGATCAATTATAACATTTCTCATCAGTCACATACTACTACATCATGCCTTGGAGCTTAAGAAGTAAAGCATTGTACACATCAGTTACATCATCTGAAGATGTCAAACATTGAAGTGCTTTTGGTCTTACTGGGAAGCACAAGATCATCATCTGAATCAGGATTTGAACCTGCAGGCCTCTTGCCAAGAGCAATACCTATCATCCTCATTTCCTCCTTCCTAGCCTCAGCAACAGCAACCCTGTCTGTTTTTTTCTTGTTGTTGCAGCTTCTTTCTCTGCTCTCTTCTTGGCAGCAGCTTCCTCCTTTTGAGCCTTCTTCTCAGCTTGCTGCCTTGCTTTATTCTCAGCAGCCACAACTTTCTTGGTGACCATAATGATCTGCCTTATCTCTTCCCTAGCCTTCTTTGCTATTTCAGCTTCTTCTTTTCTCTTCTCTCTCTTTTGAGCTTGTGACTACCTCTTCCTCTCTGCTTGCAGTGCTTTCTACTCCTCTTGCTGATGTCTCTCCCTGGCAGCTTCCTCTGCTTTCTTTAGTTGTTCCTCCCTTCTTGCTGCAAGAAGTGCTTCCTTCTTATCTTCCAGATCTTTGTCTCTTTGCCTCTTGAGGAGAAGCAATCTTTTGGCCAAGTCACCTTGCCGGATTATGCTTGAGCTCCCGCTGTTGCTTGTGTTACCTTGGGTTTGATTGAGCATGGCCCTGGCAGCAGATATGAAAGTTGATTCTGGTATAGGCCCTGTTGCAACCACTCTTGGCAGAGGCCTCTGGATGAAAAATGTACATATTGCAGTTCAAAATAACATGTTTTATCAATAAACTTAACATAAATTACAGGAAACAAGGACATTAACTTACATTTTGAACCATATGATCAACCATAAGATCTTCTATGACATGATTTCTAGAGAGTTGTGTTCCTGTTGAAGTGCAAGTAATTTTGAATCATATCTTTGCAACATTTCTGATTATCCAACAGTGCAAAAAAACCTACAGTACAAATGATGGAAGACATACCTGAGTAATGACTTGCTCATCATCTCCTACATTTGGAGTAACTTCTGCATTAGGAGCTTGATCATCTCCATGTGGTGGTGGTGGAGCTTGCACATTTGGAGCAACTTGTGCATTAGGAGTTTGATCATCTCCATGAGGTGGTGGTGGAGCTTGCACATTTGGAGGGGGCATGCCAGCCTTGAGGTACTTGCAGCCTTTGATGTTGTGGTCTGGCTCTCCACAATAGTTGCAATGCATGATCACACCATGCTTAGACATTTTTGCCACCATTGCTACAAGAAACTTCATGTGGGGCTTTCCTTCTGCTCTTACATGGCCTACCTACCTGCTTGGTGTACAATGGTGGCTTAATTGTGGGTCCATTCATCCTCTCCCATTCTGTCTTATCTCTGCAGGGGTAGATGATGTTGTTGTATGCTTTCTTGAACATCCCAACAGAATAACATTGGTTAACCAAGAGGAGGGGAACCACTCTCTCATGTCTAGCACATGCTATAGCATGTACACATGGTGTGCCATACCCTTCTGCCACCGCTTGCAGCTACACTCATTACTGTGCCAATCAACAATGTAGTCAGTCCCTCTATCACCAACCTGAAAGACTCCATCACCAGACCCTTCAACATAGCAGGTGTTTGCCCATTCATTTAGCTTACCAACCTTTTTCTTTATCTTAGGGCATATGTTTCCTTTCATCTTCTCTGCTTCTATCTGCTTGGTGTAGTGCCTCTGCATCAATTGCCTTTTAATCCTTTCAAGCATTGACAATATTGGTAGTTCCCTAGCATCTAATATGTACTTGTCCATCTAAAGCACACATCACTAAATATTTGAATAGAGTAACAACTACCAAATGAGAACATCAATGCAGTTGGTTCTTACTTGTTAAATACTTCACAATTGTTGTTCAGTAAGATATCACACTTGGGTAGATTGCTTTGATAAGCCCTAACCCAAGTGTTAGGTTCAAGATCATGCAACCATTTGTAGGCATCCAAGTTAATTTCCTTCATCTCATTCATGTACTGCTCATACTTCACAGTAGTGCTGCTTCTTGCTATCTTCCAAAGTTGGTTCTTCAGTACATCACCTTTGAATTGCTGCTGGAAGTTTTGCCACATGTGCCTCACACAGAACCTATGTTCTGACTGTGGAAACAACTCATCTACAACATTAATTAGGCCCTACAAAATAAGTAACAACTACTTCATATGGTGCTCAACTGAATGAAAGAAGGTATCATAAGAGCAAGTTGTGAAGATCAACATCATTTACCTTTTGTTTATCAGACATAATAGTCCATGGGGTGGTGTTCATGATGCCTAGATCATTCTTAAGCCTCTCAAGGAACCAACACCAGTTGGGCTTGTCCTCCACTTCAACCACAACAATAGCAATAGGGAAAATACAATCATTTGAGTCAATTCCCACAGCAGTTAGCAGCTGTCCTCTACCTTGTCTTAATATGACATTCATCAATGAATATCATAGGCCTACATCCCTGAAGGAAACCTCTTTTGCAAGCATCCATGCACATATATGCTTTGCTGAACCTTGCTTGATCATCAAGTTGAAGAAAAAAAGAGCTGCCTGGGTTACTTCTCCTAAGTTCATTTACATAGTCCCACAACATATTGTACTGGGCCTCTTCATCACCATATATAATCTTCATTGCTAGACTTCTAGCTCTTTGCAACCTGATCCTAGATGGTGGCATATGCCATTCCTTTTGAACTACTCTTGAAAAGTTCCTCAGATTCATATCTTGGTCTGCCCTAAAGCTCTCAAGGTACTTCTGTGCTAAGAAAGGAGCAGTGAAAGCCTTGATCGTCCACTTCTTGGTGTGTTCATGCACATATTTCTTGACCATGAAACACTTTGTCCTACTATCATAAGAGGCCCAAAGGTACCAAGTACAATACTCATCACAAATTGCCTTCACCCTTTTCTTATCATTTACAGGGAGCTTCACATCAACTCTGTTCTTGCAACTATATTCCTTGATTGCTTTCCTGAGTAACTCAATAGTCTGGAAAACTTGCCCAACATGAAATTTGGGGCAGTATAGGTCCTCAGCTCTAAATGCCTTGAACTTCATGTAAATTTCTTCATCATCTGAATCAGGGGCCCATAGGTCATCTCCTTCTGACTCATACAACTCATCTTCAGGATCATGTGCTACTGGCTCATGTGCTTCTTTCTCATTTCCTTTAACATGCACTTTCTTTTTTTGTTGATTCTGCTTCTCTTTCAACTTTATGTCTTCATGCTCATCCATATCCACATTGTCGGCATACAGATCATCATCACCATCACTAATATCATAATCACTGTCCACTATGGCCCCAGGATCAAAGTCAAAGTCATATGAATCACTCTCATTTGTTTCCATTTCATAATTTGCTCCTCCAGATGAGTTGCATTGTCTGTTTTTCCTTTTGCAGTATCTTCCTCTACCAGCTTCACCTTCACCTTCAACATCATCATCATCACCATTTGTTGTTGGCTGAATCACAGCTGGCTCCTCCACACTTACATCTTCACTCACATAAGATGCTTTCCTTTTTGCAAACACAAAGTTGCTTACTCCATCATATTCTACATGCTCTGGAGGATAAACTACTTGTATAGGAATTGGGTGAGGCACATTTGCATCTTCAGGCTCAACATCAATATCTGCAATTTCTAGGTCATTTGGTTTACTCTTGCAAGGACTAAGTGTCGTGGTTCTAAGTCTGATAGTAATGTAGGGGGGGGGGTAAGTATGGAGAGGCAAGATCTTAGCTATGGAGAAGTTGTAAGCACACGAGGTTTACGACTTCAGGCCCTTCTCGGAGGAAGTAATAGCCCTACGTCTCGGAGCCCGGAGGCGGTCGACTGGATTATGCGCGTATGGTTTACAGGGGTGCGAACCCTTTACACTGAGGAGGGGGTGGCTTATATAGAGTTTGTCGGACCCCTCCGGCCCTCAGTTATGCAGGGTTTTAAATACATTAAGATCGGGCGTTACTGGTAACGCCCTTAATAAAGTGCTATGATGACCATAAAGGCTACTTAATAACCGACCGTTAGCATGCGGAGTGCCTTTAGGTTCCTGGGGCCGTCGAAGTGGGTTTTGGTCTTGGTCGAGTGATCGCTTCTTGGTCGGAGTGTCTCGAGGGTCTGTCGAGTGGAACACCGTCCAAGTCGATTGAAAGGTGATTTCTCTAGGAAGTGTCCTTGGTACATAGCCTTCGTCATTAGCCCCCGAATGGGATCGAGGTTTGAGTGGGGAAGGAGTTGAGAATTTTCCCGACTCATTTTTCATGCCGTGAGCATATCTGGTTTCGGATCAATGAATCCTGAGTGATGATAGCAACTTCCTTTTCAGTCGCCTTGATCCATTCTTAGCTTTTTGTCGAGTGGGTTTCTTTACTTGAAAGGCTCCGAGTGACGGTGCAGAGGAGATCTTCGGTCTGACAAGTTGTTCTGCTGCCCGCAGATTTCGCGGGATCCGAATTTTGGGAAGCGCGCGGGACGGGGGAGGCCGCAGTAATCGGATGGGATAGAGCGGAGCCGCCTCGATCCCCGCGCCACCTTTTTCGCCACGTATCACACGCGCGATCGTTACGGGATTTGATAGGGCCGCCCAGGCCTACCAGTCAGCCACTCAGAAGCGGCCTCATATAAGGCGTCGGACCAGGGTCTCTTCGAATAGTGCGTCCCCATTATCTCTTCTCCTCTTCACGCTCCCTCGCCGTGCTCGCTCTCGCCCCAGCGCCACCGCTCCGTACGCGTTTCGCCGGCGACGATGGGAAAGGAGAAGACGGCGGCTCTAGAGCGGGCGAAGAAGGCGACGGCAAGGTCGAAGGGGAAGGCGACCAGTCGGGGCGGATCCTCCTCGCGAACCAGCCTGCCGAAGGGCTGGATCCAGGGCGACTGGATCCGCTCAATGATCACCCAAGAAGACCTCGACGACCTAGCCGAAGGAGGGCTGATCCCCTATGAATCGGCGCAGCTCCTAGGGAAGGAATCCGAGCCGCAACCTCGGGAGGGTGAGCGCGTTCTCCTTGCCACCCACGTCGACCGTGGATTTTCCTTGCCTCCTCACCCTTTCTTTCGGGGATTTCTAAACTTCTTTGGGGCACAACTCCACCACTTCACTCCCAACACAATCGTTTATCTCGCCGCTTTTGTTTCTTTGTGTGAGAATTTCCTGGGTTGTCGGCCTCACTGGGGCCTTTTCAAGCACATTTTCACTTGTCGCTCCCAGACGGTGAAAAAGCTAATCCGAGTGACGAGAGGACTCAAGTGATTCAGATGTGTGGGGGTCTTGGTGTCCATATGAGAGGGAAAAGCTCCTCTCCGGCCATGATTCTTCCTGACTCAGTTCGCGGATGGCAGTCGACTTGGTTTTACTGCAAAGACCAATCGACGCCAGGGCAGTCGACCGGCCTCCCTCCTTTCACCATGGACCGAGTGAGGAAACCCTCCCCTTTGAAGGTGCTCCCGGAGGAGAAGGCGCAGGTGAGGGTGCTGGTAGAGCGAGTGGTCCAGCTTATCCGTGACGGGGTCACCGATATGGATCTCTTGGAGGTCTTCCTTCAGCGGCGCATCCAGCCTCTTCAAGCCTGAGACCATCCGATGTGGATGTATTCGGGTCTTGAAGACTCCACTCAGATTCACCCAGAGGAGGTCGATGACGACACACTGGAGAAGTGGCTGTTGGGCATGACCGGAAACAAGGACAACCCCAGGGCAGCCAGGAGAGTTCCTCCACTCGACCAGTCTCATGTACCAGAGAAGGTCCGATTTTGAGTTTTTGTTTGTAATCTGAATTCACTCGCGCAGCTGCCTATACTGAGTCGACTGACTTTGTTCTTCCTGCTTTCTTTCAGGCCATTATTGAAATGTATTCAATGCCCAACGGAGAGCAAGAGCAGGACCCGGAAGGAGAAGCGAGCGGCGGCGACAGTGGCGAATGGGAGTCTGACGATAGAGGAGACGAAGAAAGCGACGATCCAAGTGACGAAGAAGAAGTCGAGTCGCCTCCTCGCAGGGAGAGGCGGTCCAAACTTGACCAAGAACGACCGAGCGCCCGTGAAAAGGCGATTGCTCAAGTTGGTCAGTCTTCAAAGCGTCCTCGGACCTCTTCGCCAACTCTGACTGAAAAAGCGTCAAAGCATCCCAAAGTCGCAGAGCCGAAGCTTCGGAAGGCGTTGCCGAAGATTAAGATTGACATCCCCATCGCTTCTGCGTGAGTGTCTCCCTTCATATTTACTCGACGCTCTGTGCTATTTGTTTTTCTTGTTTTAACCGGATGAACTTTGGAACTGTCAGCGCTGCTACTTCCGGGACCTCAGCTTACAGGGACGATGATGAGGTGATGGAGGATGCGGTCACTTCTAATCTGGGTATGATTTCTGCCATACTGTCTTTATTTTGGTCGATTCAACTGCAATATGTACCATTGGGTGATGTGATTTTGCCGATTGAACTTTGAACAGCCCCTAACATTACTGACCTCCCTGATGATGATGATGAAGAGTCCGAGAGGCCTTTGACGAGGAAAAATAGGCAAGCTCCTGCGAGTGAGGTGCCACAATCGACGCCGAGGGCGGAGCCAGTCGTTCAGGACGCTGGCGATGCCAATCGGGGTTATGTTACCTTCCCGTGCCATTGTCGAGTGCCTTGCCTTCCTCGTCGACTACTCAGGCCCCTATCAACCCGCCTTCAGTTTTTGCGACCCATCATGTCCCAGAGGACGAGGTGAATGCTGCCAGGGAAGCCATACGCCAGGCGAGCATTATGATGGAGAAGATGAAGACGGTGCAGGATGCCAGCCAAGCCGCCTACGATGCCAGCTCGGCTCTCCAGAGCAACATTCAGGTTAGTTGGTCGCCGCTTGTTCTGTTAGGATATGCTATCTGAAGACTCTTTCCGAAAATCTTTGCATATGTACACCCACTGGGTGCGTCGATTAAATTTTTGAACTAGTGGGGGCACGCTGAGTGCACCCACTCGGTGTAGTCCCCGAGACTATGGTGGACTGCTGGCTCGACTGTAGTCTTTGCATTTTGTCGAGTGTAAACCGAACTGGTAGTTTGTCTCTTCCACTCGATCTGGTCGAGTGGGATCAGAACCGGTGGGGGCACGCAAAGTGCACCCACTGGGTGTAGTCCCCGAGACCGCGGTCGACTGCTGGCAGTCGACTGTGGTCTAAGTTCTACTTTCTCTCCCCCTTTTTATTATTATTTCCTGTACTCGACTCCGGCGGGCCGGTCGAGTGGGATCAGAACCGGTGGGGGCACGCAAAGTGCACCCACTGGGTGTAGTCCCCGAGACTATGGTGGACTGCGGGCAGTCGACCGTAGTCTTAGAACTTATTGTCTTTCTCGTTTTTCGCTGTAAAATAACTTCTCCCCTTTGATTTCAGAAATCTTGTGATCTTGGAGCTCGCTTTGCTGACTTGGAGAAACAGCAGATTCAACTGAACCTTGACTTGGAGCTGGCCAAGACAGAGCTGCAAAAGGTCAAGGACGGCGCCACTGGTAAGACGAGTTTGTCGACTGGTCTGTCTTAGGCTTGAGTACCCTTCTGCTATTTCTGAATCAATCATCATTTCTTTGCAGAAAAACTGAGAGAAGCTCTGGCGAAGAAGGATCAGGATTTGGCTGCTTCTCGAAAGGAGGCTGACGACGGGACCGCTCTGGCTGAACAGAAACTGGCTTCGGTCGGCCAGTTGGAAGAAGAGAATACCAAGCTGAAATCTGCTCTGAACGAAGCCAACAAGGAGTGCTCGCGCTGGAAGAAGGAGAACCTCAACCTGGGCGAGAAGATGGAAGGCATCACTCGCAGGAGGGACGATCCGGAGAGCTATCTGAGGAGCCTTGCCAAGAAGTTGTTCATCAAGCTTGAAGGTGCACATTTTGTTCCGACTGATTTTTTTTGTGTCGATTCATCATATGAAAATTGACTTATTCTTGGATCATGAATGCAAAGTTTTGCCAGAACTTCGAGGAGGAGACTGGGCGGATCGAACCAGGTTTGGATCCAATCAATTCTCCCGTGAAAGATGAAACTGCCATGAATCTGCTCCGACTGGAATCCCGCATCGATGGTGTCGTGGACTACTTGGCTCGACTGAAGGTCGCCATGTCACGGATCGACCCAGCACTTTGGCCAGAGGCCATGCTCCAAAATGATCTTGAGTCCCTGATGACTCGACTTAACGAAATCCCTGACCAAGTGCAGGAGTGGAAGAAGTCTTCTGCCCGGTGTGGTGCTGATGTGGCTCTGTCTTTGGTTCGCGTCCATTGCAATGAGGTGCGACAAGATAAGTTGGCAGCAATCAAGGTCGCCAACACCCAGAAGCATGACTTCCAATCTTTTATGGAGACTTTCATCGCTGCAGCCACTCGGATCGCCGACGGCGTCGACTTAGACGAGTTCGTCGAGCCTGCTAGTCCTCCTCCCACGGAGTGAACAAACTTTTATGCCTCACCTTGAATTTGCCTCGGAATGTCGAGTGGTTTTTGTAACCGTTAAACTCTTTCGGGCTGAATGCCCGAGCACTTCAATCTGTGGTCCGGAACCTTTAGGATTTATCTGAATTTGGTTTATCGTTGAATATCTTCATGAATCCCCTGCTGAGTGAACCCGTTCTTTATTCGAGACAACTTTTGTATTTGTAGCGCAGCTCCGAAGGAGAAGGAAGCAGTCGACCCGCGCTTTGTTGTCCTTGTGGGTCGGCGATGGAGTGCGCATTGTATTTGTGGCGAAGCTCCTCGAGAGAAGGTGGCAGTCGACCCGCACTGTCGGTGTCAAAACTGGCGGATCTCGGGTAGTGGGTCCCGAACTGTGCGTCTAGGGCGGATGGTAACAGGAGGCAGGGAACACGATGTTTTACCCAGGTTCGGGCCCTCTTGATGGAGGTAAAACCCTACGTCCTGCTTGATTGATATTGATGATATGGGTAGTACAAGAGTGGATCTACCACGAGATCAAGGAGGCTAAACCCTAGAAGCTAGCCTATGGTATGATTGTTGTATATGGAGTTGATTGCCTGCGGACTACAACCCTCCGGTTTATATAGACATCGGATAGGGTTAAGGTTACACAGAGTCCGTTACAATGGTAGGAGATCTTGAATATCTGCATCGCCAAGATTGCCTTCCACGCCAAGGAAAGTCCCATCCGGATACGGGACAAAGTCTTCAATCTTGTATCTTCATAGTCCAGGAGTCCGGCTGAAGGTATAGTCCGGCTACCCGAACACCCCCTAATCCAGGACACCCTCAGTAGCCCCTAAACCAGGCTTCAATGACAACGAGTACGGCGTGCAAATTGTCTTCGGCATTGCAAGGCGGGTTCCTCCCCCAAGTCCTTCATAGAAGATTGTAAACGCCAAGAGTAGTGTCCGGCTCTGCAAAATAAGCTTCCACATATTGCCATAGAGAGAATGATATAAACACAAATCAAATCTGCCGACGTATTCCGCAGTGCGTCATCACACTACGGCCAAGTCCTTTACTCGAATCGTTTTTACTTTTCCACCTCAGCATGTTTTGCGAGGCGGTTTCCTTGGCACGTCTTGTCAAAGCAGAGATCGTGTACCCCCTTTACGGGATTCTCATCAATACGGACGTGGGTAACCCAACCGCGCCATTTATCACGACGCTTGGGAGGCAAGCGAGTTTTACTAGGCTGGTGGGGACGCACAACCGCATCCGCCCATATAAGGGGATAAGGATCCACCTTTTTACCTACGCCTTCTTCCTCCTTTGCCTATCCATCTCCTGCGCACTCGAGCTCCAGCGCCCAAGCCCGCACTTCCCACCTCAACCTTCTCCAGCAATGTCCGGAGCGGGAGGCAAGTGGATGGTCTCCTCCGCTACGGAGGGCCAAGTCAAGAAGCTAAGGAAGGCTGGATACCTGTCTAAGGACATCGCGCACCGGCTTCCCGAGAAGGGGCAGCTTCTCCCCACCCCAAGGCCCCATGAGAGGGTAGTATTTCTTCCCCACTTCCTTCGCGGACTGGGTTTTCCACTCCACCCATTTGTTTGGGGGCTCATGTTCTACTACGGCCTGGATTTCCATGATCCGGCCCCGAACTTCATCCTCAACATCTCGGCGTTTATCATCGTGTGCGAGGCTTTCCTCCACGTCCGCCCTCATTTTGGCCTCTGGCTCAAGACCTTCAACGTCAAGCCCAAGGTGGTGCGCGGCAGCCAGGCGGAGTGCGGAGGCGCCATGGCAGGCAAGATGACCAACATCCTATGGTTCAAGGGCTCTTTTGTGGAGACCCTAAAGGGGTGGCAATCTGGGTGGTTTTGCATCACCAAGCCACACGATCCGAAATGGACCGCAGCCCCCGAGTTCCGATCCAGACCCCCCACGCGGCTTATGTCCTGGAAAGAGACGAGCCTGTCGTGGGGTGACGAAAAAGAGGTGACCGGATTGCAAACATGCATCCAGTCCCTGGTGAACAAGCCAATCCGGCTTGTTAATGTAATCCATGTTATGCTCGTCCACCGGATCCTCCCGTGCCAACAACGGGATTTTAATCTGTGGGAGTTCGACCCGGCGCAGCACCAAACCCTTAGCAGGCTCTTCGACACGACATACGAAGATGCCTGGAAGGTGCTATTCAAGGGTGCTGAGGCTCCCGCATCCGCTTCTGAGGACCGCGGATACAGCTTGCAGCGTCACACTAGCGAGGTAAGCTATCTTCACCTTTTACAGGATGTTAAGCTTTTTTCATAGTTTGACTCTATGCGGGATCTAAACTCCCTTACCTTTGACAGGCTTGGCGGGCGATATCCGGACCGATTAACTGTCCGGCTCTGCTGCCCGAAGACCCAGCCCCAGCTCTACTAGTGAAGCTGCTGGCTCTGGCGCCTTATGTGGTGCCGGAAAACAAGGCCAAGAAGAAGAAGACCACGGGGACTCAAAAGAGTGCCCGTAACGTGGTGGTGTCGGACTCGTCATCCGACGAGTCCGAGACGCCCTCTTCCCATGAAAACGAGGAGGAGGAAGAAGAAAATTCTCCCCCCCAGCGGAGGGAGGAGAGAAGAGGAAGGCCGCCCCAACGGTGGAGGCCGAGGGGTCTAGGAAAAGGAAGACCCCTCCGCCAGACTACTCCCCCGACGCCGAAGAGGGCGAAGAGGAGTGGCCAAACAGGGCCAAGCGTCTGGCGAAATCGTAAGTTCGGATATCAGAGTAACTCATGATGTTCCTTTGTCGCACAGCTTTCCCTAATGTCGAACGTAATTATGCAGCCCGCCCCGGGCCGAATTCAACGAATCGTCGGGCGGCTCCCTGGACTCATCGGACGTGAACTCAGTTCCGCCCGCTGTCTCCCCCTGCACTGCAGACGACGCCGAAGTGGCGTCGCGACAAGCTCCGGGGTAGGAGGAGGTGGTCCCGGAGGAGCCGCAAGGCAACCTCCCGGACTCCAGGAGTGAAGGGGATAAGGCCCCCCAGGGCTCCAAGTCTGGCTTTGTGCCGGACACCGCGCCAGCATCTTCCACAGTTCTGGACCGTGGTAGGCGAACTCCTTCCAAGAGGAGCAAGCCTTCTGAGACGGTGGCCTCCGTCCAACCCGAGGTGCCGGACAATCTGCTGGAGGTGCTTGACGGCGCCTCCATCGACGAGGGGCACCGTACTATTATGAGTACGGTGATCCAGAAGGTTCAGTCCACCAAGAGCGGACTGACTGAAGCTTGCGCTAGCCTTCTAACAGGCTTTGAGGTAAGTGAAAATATGTAAAAATGTTACCGCATAGACAGTAGCCCCTGATGCTCTGTTTGGCATTCGGAAAGAAAAGCCGAATAGAGGATCTATTAAATTTCGCAGGAGTCTAACAAAAAAGAGTCAATATGCGTATGCAGGCTTCGCTGCTATCCACCGCCGCACTGACTGTGGAGGTGGGTGTCCTGAAGCAGGACTTCAAGCAGACCGAGCAAGAGCTCGGCCTTGCCAAGCGGCGGCTCGAGGAGAAAGAAGGTAAGAAATACCTTACAGAAAAGGTGCCTATAGAAAGGTGTGATTGCAAAAAAAATAACAGGATTGTACTACTTATTGTAGGGGCCACGACTGAGGTGGCGACCCTTAAGCAGGCGCTGTCTGAGGCCGAAAAGAAAACGGCCGCGGAGCGCACCGAGCGAGACAGACTTGGGGCTCAAGTCGGCGAGGTGCAGCAAGAGCTTCAGGCTCTCATGAAAAAACATGAGAGTTTGGAGCTTGAGTCAAAGGCGCAAGCATCCGAGCTCACGACGGCCCTTGAGACTGCCAAGTCTGCCAAGGCCGAAGCCCAAAAGGCCCTCCAAGAATTGGAGGAGATGAGGAAGATAGCAGCGGGTAAGGCATTCTTCATGCAAAGCAGAAATATAAAAGTAAACTACTTGTTACTTACCCGAATCCGGAGCTCTCCAGGGGCATTCGCAGATCTTCCCGCAGCGTATCCGCCGCCGCCGCATTCTACCGAGCTGAAGAGGGCAGCTCGACGGAGAAGGTGTGCTGATCTCAGTATTCTGAGGCCGGACACCCTGTGCCTTTGAGCGACCAGCCGAAACAGCTGGTCGAGCTCCACAAGGCGGCCGAACAGGCCATGAAGGGCTTCATAGTTCGGCTGTGGCCCAGAGAGGCCCTGCCTGGGAGCTATTTCGGGCTGGTGCGGCGGCTGGTGGAGGCCTGTCCGAGGCTCGAGGTCATCAAGCGCTCCGTCTGCATAGAAGGTGCCCGTCGGGCCCTTGCCCGTGCAAAGGTGCACTGGGGTAAGCTGGACGGTGAGAAGCTTGTGAAGGACGGGCCGCCGCCGGGGAAGGAGCATCGCAAGCCCGAGAACTACTACAAGGATGTTCTTGCAGGTGCCCGCCTTGTGGCGGATGAATGTACCAAGGATGTGATTTTTGAATGAACTCGCTCGTGTTTATCCTGTGCGCTGAAAACTTGTTCATATGCATTAAGCAATGCTTATTGAATTTAAAATATTACTTTCTGTGTGACCGTTTATCAAAAAATTGAGAGATGGCCAGTCGTCGGCTTCTGCCCCCATGCCACTAGTGATGGGGTGTTCGGGATAAACCTGAGCGCTCTTTTTCCCATAGTTGGGTCCTTCGAGGGGGGCGCTCAGCACAACGAACCAGGCAATCGGACTATAATGCTTGAACACTCTCACTTAGCCATAGAACTCTATAATTTTAAATTTCGGCGAAGCCCCTAGTTCGGAAGACCGAGTTCGGGGCGCTATCCACGCCTTGGCCGGACAAAGCCAGCTCCTCGCTCGAAGCGGCATAAGTCTTTAGGGACTCGAAAAACCTCTCGAACAGCGTCCGGTCTCTCGCCTCATCATGACAGTCAGTTTTAGCTTTCTCCACTGAGGTGCTTAACCCAGCTGAATCGGGGCACAATCGCAGTGGTTCTCCTAGTGCTACCTTAGCCGATAGAGCGGAATGTAAGGCACCAAAACATAGGAGCCGGGCAAACCCAACTATTGACCCAAATCATGATTCGGAGCCGATGCATATAGTGCTATAAGTTCGGGGTGCCGCACTTGTGAAAGTGTACGGACTTCTCACACCATTATGAGGGGTACTGAAGCCCCTGGCGTGTTTGCCGTACCATGGTGTACGGGTGCAATCATGTCATTTAATAAACATAAATGTGAAAAGAAGACAATGCAAAAATAGACAAGAAGCTAAGCATTGTTTATAGAGAGGCTATTTATCAAAGCCGAATGATACAAATAGTGCGATAAGCAAAAGATATTGGACTATTCAGTATGTCCTGACCAGGGGCAGGCCGCGGAATTGTATTTAAAATAGGTATACCGTTCGTAACAGAGACCACCTGGGAGTTCCATAATGCAGCATGGCTTGTCTGCCTCCCTGGATCTTGCATCGTTTGTGCGGCAGTCGAATTGCCAAACAGGTCGTCTGAAGTATGGAGTCCTGAAAGTAAGGAAAAAATAAAAAAAGGAATCCGGCAGCCCCTAGTACGTTTTAAGCCGTATTTTGGGTGTGCCGTTATTGTGCCCCTTCCCCTATGCCCATGGTATTTCAAGGGCGTAGTTATGTACGTGAGGTACTGGTTTCGCTATGTCGCGAAAGCTGGGGTTGGGGCCGCATTGCTATGCTTGCTCAGAGTGTGCCAGGCGGTCCTGCTGTGGGTTACTCCGGGCGCGCTTGGCAGTGTCTGGCTTTTTAATAGCCGGACCGGAGAACCGCCTGAGAAGGCTACTTTGTACCTCCGCTGCGAGAGCCGCCGTATGCTCCTCCGTACGGAGGGAGCGTTCGGTGTTTCTGTTGACCGTAATTACTCCTCGAGGGCCTGGCATCTTGAGCTTGAGATATGCGTAGTGCGGCACCACATTGAACTTTGCGAACGCGGTTCGTCCGAGCAGGGCGTGATAGCCACTACGAAACGGGACTATATCGAAGATTAACTCTTCGCTTCGGAAATTGTCCGAGGATCCGAAGACCACGTCAAGTGTTACTGAGCCTGTACAGTTGGCTTCTACACCTGGTATAACGCCTTTAAAGGTTGTTCTTGTGGGCTTAATCCTTGAGGGATCTATGCCCATTTTCCGCTTTGTATCCTGATAAAGCAGGTTCAGGCTACTGCCGCCGTCCATGAGGACTCTTGTGAAATGAAATCCGTCGATGATTGGGTCAAGAACCAATGCGGCGAAGCCGCCATGACGGATGCTAGTGGGATGGTCCCTTCGATCAAAAGTGATCGGGCAGGAGGACCATGGGTTGAACTTTGGGGCGACTGGCTCCATCGCGTATACGTCCCGTAGCGCACGCTTCCGCTCCCGCTTGGGAATGTGGGTTGCGTATATCATGTTCACCGTCCGCACTTGTGGGGGAAAGCCCTTCTGTCCATTGTTGTTCGGCGGCTTGGGCTCCTCGTCGTCGCTGTGCAGCCCCTTGTCTCTGTTTTCGGCCCTTAACTTGCCTGCCTGCTTGAACACCCAACAATCCCTGTTAGTGTGATTGGCTGGCCTTTCGGGGGTGCCATGTATCTGGCACAAGCGATCGAGTATTCGGTCCAAACTGGACGGGCCCTGAGTATTCTTTTTGAATGGCTTTTTCCGCTGACCGGATTTATAGCCTTTGAATCCGGCATTGACTGCCGTGTCTTCATTGCTGTCGCTGTTAACGCGGCGTTTTTGCTTATTCCGACGTGTCCTGCCACTTTTGTCCTTGGTATCCGAATTACCAGGGTTCTTTGATAAGTTGTTACTGCGAGCTAGCCAGCTGTCTTCTCCCGCGCAAAAGCGGGTCATGAGTGTCGTGAGGGCTGCCATGGATTTCGGCTTTTCCTGTCCCAGGTGCCGGGCAAGCCACTCGTCGCGGATGTTATGCTTGAAGGCTGCTAGGGCCTCTGCGTCCGGACAGTCGACTATCTGGTTTTTCTTTGTTAGGAACCGTGTCCAGAATTGTCTGGCCGATTCCTCTGGCTGCTGAATTATGTGGCTTAAGTCGTCGGCATCCGGCGGTCGCACGTAAGTGCCCTGGAAGTTGTCGAGGAATGCGGCTTCCAGGTCCTCCCAAGAACCGATTGAGTCTGCTGGCAAGCTGTTAAGCCAATGCCGGGCCGGTCCTTTAAGTTTGAGCGGGAGGTATTTGATGGCGTGTAGATCATCGCCGCGTGCCATGTGGATGTGAAGGAGATAATCCTCGATCCATACCGCCGGATCTGTTGTGCCATCGTATGATTCGATGTTTACGGGTTTGAAACCCTCTGGGATTTTATGATCCATTACTTCATTCGTGAAGCATAGCGGGTGTGCGGCGCCTCTGTACTGGGCTATATCACGACGCAGCTCGGAAGAGCTATGTCTGTTGTGTTCGGCCCGGCCGGATTTGTTGTATCCGGAGTGAAGATCATTGTCACATGCCGTAGGGCGCCTGCGCGATCCGTAGATCGATCTTGTTTGTCTTGCCTTATCCTCCAGTATGTCTCGCAGGTCGGGCGCATTTTCTCGTGCCTTAGTTGAGCGGCGTTGGGGCATGGCTTGGGTGGAGGGCCGAGAGGCCTCTCTGTCGCGGCCGCGAGGTGGCCGGTCTGCCATGTCATGCGCTGGTGATGTAGGTGCTTCCTCCTCTGATCGGGGTAGCGGCCTGCGCTTCGGGTAACTCTTGGAGGGGCGTTCGAGTTCATACTCTTCGGCCGCAAGGACTTCAGTCCATCTGTCAGCTAGCAAATCTTGGGCAGCTCTAAGCTGTTGCTGCTTTTTCTTGAGGCTGCTTGCCGTGGCTAAAAGCCTGCGTTTAAAACGCTCTTGTTCAGCGGGGTCTGATGGTATGACGAATTTGTCGTCATCGAGGCTTGCCTCGTCTTCGGAGGGAGGCATATAGTTATCATCCTCGACCTCTCGGTCTGCCGCTCTCTCATGAGGGCTGGCTTTTCCATCTTCCTGTGCTGAATCTTGCTGAGGTGGGTGTTCTTCGGCGCTATCCGGGGTAGTATTATCTCCCGTGCCGGAATCACCGTTTTTGCTTTGGCAGGATTTAGAGCGGCGCCGCTGACGCCGACGCTTTGGCTGTTTCTTGGGGGCGTCATCCCCCACTGTTCCATCGCCATCTCCATCTTTTGGAGTATCCACCATATATATGTCATACGACGAGGTGGCCTTCCAGCGCCCTACAGGTGCTGGTTCCTGTTCGTCTCCTACATCGTCGTCCATGTCGTCGATGTCTTCGGAGCTGAAGTCAAGCATGTCGATTAGATCGTCGACAGTGGCTACAAAGTGGGTGGTGGGTGGGCTTTGAATTTCCTCATCGTCCGTATCCCACCCTCGCTGATCGTAGTCCGGCCAGGGCTCTCCTGATAAAGAGAGAGACTTAAGAGAATTCGGGATGTCGCCAAAAGGCGAATGCTGAAAGATGTCTGCGGTGGTGAACTCCATTATCGGCGCCCAATCGGATTCGATTGGCAGGGGCGCGGGGGGTTCGGAGTCCGGGGAGGAGTCCGGATCCTCGGAGTCACAGGTCATGCAGAGTGCGGGGCTAGCGTTCGGCTCGATCGCTTTCGGGATCGCAGCCCCCGAGGTGATGTCCAACCGCTCATCCTCGATTGGTGCAATAGGCTTCGAGTTAGGGGTCGGAACCGATGCGTGTACGGCCTCCAGGACACTGTCCGGGGGCAGAGCTAGATCATGCCCCTCGAGATAGTGCGGCGCGCTTGGCTGTGGCTCGAGCCCGTCGAAGATCAAGTCTCCGCGGATGTCAGCCGTGTAGTTTAAGCTTCCAAACCTGACTTGATGGCCAGGGGCGTAGCTTTCGATCTGCTCCAGGTGGCCGAGCGAATCGGCCCGCAGAGCGAAGCCGTCGAAGACGAGGATCTGTCCGGGGAGAAAAGTCTCACCCTGGACCGCATCGTTGTTGATGATCAAATGAGCCATCGGGCCTAAAGGCGACGACACAGAGGAGCTCTCAATGAAAGCACCAATGTCGGTGTCAAAACCGGCGGATCTTGGGTAGTGGGTCCCGAACTGTGCATCTAGGCCGGATGGTAACAGGAGGCAGGGAACACGATGTTTTACCCAAGTTTGGGCCCTCTTGATGGAGGTAAAACCCTACGTCCTGCTTGATTTATATTGATGATATGGGTAGTACAAGAGTAGATCTACCACGAGATCAAGGAGGCTAAACCCTAGAAGCTAGCCTATGGTATGATTGTTGTATATGGAGTTGATTGCCTACGGACTACAACCCTCCGGTTTATATAGACACCGGATAGGGTTAGGGTTACACAGAGTCGGTTACAATGGTAGGAGGTCTTGAATATCCGCATCGCCAAGCTTGCCTTCCACGCCAAGGAAAGTCCCATCCGGACACGGGACGAAGTCTTCAATCTTGTATCTTCATAGTCCAGGAGTCCAGCTGAAGGTATAGTCCGGCTACCCGAACACCCCCTAATCCAGGACTCCCTCACGCACCTTGTTACTGTAGAGCGGGATGGAGCGCACATTGTATTTGTGGCGAAGCTCCCCAGGAGAAGGTGGCGGTCGACCCGCACCTTGTTACTGCAGAGCGGGATGGAGCGCACATTGTATCTGTGGCGAAGCTCCCCAGGAGAAGGTGGCAGTCGACCTGCACCTCGTCGTCCTTGAGAGTTGAGATGTGTTTCGTACTTAGGCGAGTACTGGACTGCAGCTAAGCCCCCGAGTGGGAGGTTTGCTCTCCACTCGATGGGATTTTTTAAATACTTAGGCGAGTACCGGACTACAGCTAAGTCTCCGAGTGAGAAAACTTAGGCGAGTACTGGAATGCAGCTAAGCCCCCGAGTGGGAGGATTGCTCTCCACTCGGTAGGATTTTTTCAAACTTAGGCGAGTGCCGGACTGCAGCTAAGTCTCCGAGTGAGAAGACTTAGGCGAGTACTGGACTGCAGCTAAGCCCCCGAGTGGGAGGATTGCTCTCCACTCGGTAGGATTTTTTCAAACTTAGGCGAGTGCTGGACTGCAGCTAAGTCTCCGAGTGAGAAGACTTAGGCGAGTACTGGACTGTAGCTAAGCCCCCGAGTGGGAGGATTGCTCTCCACTCGGTAGGATTTTTTCAAACTTAGGCGAGTGCCGGACTGCAGCTAAGTTTCCAAGTGAGAAGACTTAGGCGAGTACTGGACTGCAACTAAGCCCCCGAGTGGGAGGGTTGCTCTCCACTCGGTAGGATTTTTTCAAACTTAGGCGAGTGCCGGACTGCAGCTAAGTCTCCGAGTGAGAAAACTTAGGCGAGTACTGGACTGCAGCTAAGCCCCCGAGTGGGAGGGTTGCTCTCCACTCGGTAGGATTTTTTTTCAAACTTAGGCGAGTGTTGGACTGCAGCTAAGTCTCCGAGTGAGAAAACTTAGGCGAGTAATGGACTGCACCTAAGCCCCCGAGTGGGAGGGTTGCTCTCCACTCGGTAGGATTTTTTTCAAACTTAGGCGAGTGCCGGACTGCAGCTAAGTCTCCAAGTGAGAAAACTTAGGCGAGTACTGGACTGCAGCTAAGCCCCCGAGTGGGAGGATTGCTCTCCACTCGGTAGGATTTTTTCAAACTTAGGCTAGTGCCGGACTGTAGCTAAGTCTCCGAGTGAGAAGACTTAGGCGAGTAGTGGACTGCAGCTAAGCCTCCGAGTGGGAGGATTGCTCTCCACTCGGTAGGATTTTCAAATACTTAGGCGAAACTGGTTCGCAGCTAAGCCCCCGAGGGTGAGGCTGGCTCACCACTCGGTAGGAAATTATTTTTACAAACTTAGGCGAAGCGGATTCACAGCTAAGCCACCCACTGGGGGATTTCTTACGCAAACAAAAACAATAACAATCGCTGAGAAAATTATAACGCTCTTGTCTTTGATAAATAAACTAAAGGAGTTTTTTCTTATTACATCTCATCCGAGTGAGAATTCAAGTGTAAAAGGGGCGGAGAAGCTCCGCATTCCAGGCTCGTGGCTCATCAATCTGGCGATCGACATTATAGAGATGATACGCTCCATTGTGGAGGACTCTGGTGACTATGAAGGGGCCTTCCCAAGTAGGAGCGAGTTTGTGTGGTTTCTGATGATCGACTCGGAGGACTAAGTCTCCTTCTTGGAAGGCTCGACTCTTCACATTTCTGGCATGGAATCGACGCAGGTCTTGCTGATAGATGGTTGATCGGATCATGGCCATTTCTCTTTCTTCTTCCAGGAGGTCGACTGCGTCCTGCCGGGCTTGTTCTGCTTCTTCTTCAGAGTAGAGCTCGACTTGAGGGGCGTTGTGAAGCATGTCACTCGGCAAGACTGCTTCGGCTCCATAGACCAGAAAGAATGGGGTTCTTCCGGTCGATCGGTTCGGGGTCATCCTCAATCCCCAAAGAACTAATGGAAGCTCGTCAACCCATGCACCTGCTGCGTGCTTGAGATCGCGCATCAATCGAGGTTTCAGTCCTTTGAGAATTAGGCCGTTTGCTCTTTCCGCCTGTCCATTCGACTGAGGGTGAGCGATCGAAGCATAGTCGACTCGTGTGCCCTGAGAGGTGCAAAAGGCCCTGAATTTGTCGGAATCGAAGTTTGACCCATTGTCAGTGATGATGTTGTACAGAACTCCATATCTGAATATCAACTCTCTGATGAAACTGATAGCAGTGCAAGCATCAAGATTCTTGATAGGCTTAGCTTCAATCCATTTGGTGAACTTGTCGACTGCTACTAGCACATGAGTGAAGCCGCTCCTGCCCGTTTTCAGTGGTCCAACCATGTCCAGCCCCCAAACAACGAAGGGCTAGACGAGTGGAAGTGTTTTCAGAGCTGACGCGGGCTTGTGTGACATATTTGAGTAATACTGACATCCTTCACATTTGTCGACTATCTCTTTTGCCATTTCATTGGCCCTTGGCCAGTAGATTCCCGCTCGGTATGCTTTAGCCACAATGGTCCAAGAGGACGCATGATGTCCATAGGTCCCCGAGTGGATATCATCAAGGATCATCTGACCTTCTTCTGGTGTTATACACTTCTGACTGACTCCAGTCACGCTTTCCCTATACAACTGCCCCTTTATGACTATAAAGGCCTTGGATCGACGGACGATCTGTCGAGCCTCTTCTTCGTCCTCTGGGAGTTCTTTCCTTAAGATGTACGCGATGTACGGTACTGTCCAGTCGGGAGTGATGACCAAGACCTCCATGATTAGGTCGACCACAGCTGGAACTTCAACTTCAGTCAGATCTGTGGCGCTTTTTGGCTGCGGGGCCTCTTCAGTGAAGGGATCCTCCTGAACTGATGGTGTGTGGATGTGTTCCAAAAACATATTGCTAGGAATGGCTTCTCTTTTGGAACCTATTTTTGCCAAATCATCAGCTTCTTGATTTTTCAGTCGGGGTATGTGATGAAGCTTTAACCCCTCGAATTTCTTCTCCAGCTTTCTCACTGCATTGCAATAACCAGTCATGGCTGGACTTCTGACGTCCCATTCCTTCATCACCTGATTAACCACCAAATCTGAGTCGCCATAGACCATGAGGCGACGGACGCCGAGTGAAATGGCCATGCGCAACCCATATAAAAGTGCTTCATATTCCGCCTCGTTATTGGAGGAATCAAAGTGGATTTGAAGAACATATCTGAGCTTATCTCCTCGGGGGGATACCAACACCACCCCGGCACCGGAACCATTCAGCATTTTGGAACCGTCGAAGAACATGGTCCAATGCTCCGAGTGAACCTAAGTCGGCAGTTGCTGTCCAATCCACTCGGCGACGAAATCTGCTATTGCCTGGGACTTGATAGCCTTCTTTGCCTCAAACTTGATATCTAGAGGAAGGAGCTCAATCGCCCATTTTGCCACTCGACCAGTTGCATCTCTGTTATGCACGATCTCTGACAACGGAGCGTCGCTGATGACTGTAATGGAATGATCATAGAAGTAGTGAGCAACTTACTTTGTGGTCATATAAATCCCATATACGAGCTTCTGATAATGAGGATATCTTTGCTTTGACGGGGTCAAAACTTCAGAAATATAATATACTGGGCGCTGAACTTTGAAGGCTTTTCCTTCTTCTTCCCGCTCGACCGTAAGTACCATACTGACGACTTGTCCCGTGGCTGCGATGTAAAGCAGCAAAGGCTCCTTGCTGATTGGGGCAGCAAGCACCGGCTGGGTGGAGAGCAGAGCTTTGAGCTCTGCAAATGCTGCATCAGCTTCGGGAGTCCACTCGAACTTGTCGGATTTCTTCATCAATCGGTAAAGAGGCAATGCCTTTTCACCGAGACGGGATATGAATCAACTTAAAGCGGCCAAGCAACCAGTAAGCTTCTGGACGTCGTGCACTCGCACATGACTTTTCATTCGGAGTATAGTACCGACTTTTTCTGGATTGGCATCGATTCCCCGTTCGGAAACGAGAAACCTGAGTAATTTTCCGCCAGGAACTCCGAATGTGCACTTTGATGGATTAAGCTTGATATCATACCTCCTGAGGTTGGCAAAGGTTTCAGCAAGGTCAGCCAGCAGGTCGGAACCCTTCCGTGACTTGACCACAATGTCATCCATGTATGCTTCCACATTCCGACTGATTTGAGTGAGCAAACACTTCTGAATCATCCTCATGAATGTGGCTCCGACATTCTTGAGGCCGAATGGCATGGTAACATAACAGAAGCACCCGAATGGAGTGATGAAAGCTGTTTTGATCTCGTCAGGTCCATATAGACGGATCTGATGGTACCTGGAATAAGCTCTAAAAAAGACAGTCGCTCACATCCCGCAGTCGAGTCGACTATCTGATCAATGCGGGGGAGAGGAAAATGATCTTTCGGGCAGGCCCGATTGATATGTTTAAAGTCAATGCACATGCGAAGTGACTTGTCCTTCTTGGGGACCATGACAACGTTGGCGAGCCACTCGGAGTGGTAGATTTCTCGAATGAACTCCGCTGCTAAGAGCCGAGCCACCTCTTCGCCAATAGCCTTTCTCTTCTGGACGGCGGACCATCGGAGCTGTTCCTTGACAGGTTTTACTTTTGAGTCGACTCTTAGGTGGTACTCAGCCAGCTCCCTGGGAACACCCGGCATGTCAGAAGGCTTCCATGCGAAAATGTCCCAGTTCTCACGGAGGAACTGGATGAGCGCTTCTTCCTATTTGGAGTCGAGTGTTGTTGAGATATGAGTTGGAGCAGCGCTGGGATCGGTCGGGTGGATGTGAGCTATCTTCGTTTCGCCAGACGACTGAAAAGCTGATTCTGTGGCGGGCTTCTTGGTTCACAACAAATCACTCGGGTCTGTAGTCTTCTGGTATTCCTGCAGCTCCACCACCGCCATCTGAGCATCAGCGATCTTTGAACCTTTCTGAAAACATTCTTTCGCTTTCTTCCGATTGCCCGTAATAGTGATCACACCTTTGGGGCCAGGCATCTTCAACTTGAGATACACATAACACGGTCGGGCCATGAAGCGTGCATAAGCCGGCCTGCCCAAAATAGCGTGATAGGCACTCTGGAAGTCTACAACTTCAAACGTCAACTTTTCTTTACAGTAATTCTTGGAATCACCGAAAACCACATCAAGAGCAATCTGACCGAGTGATTCAGCCTTCTTCCCAGGAATAACTCCATGGAAACTCATGTTGCTGGTACTTAGTCTGGACATCGGAATGCCCATCCCTTTCAATGTCTCAGCATATAATATGTTCAAACCACTGCCACCATCCATCAAGACTTTGGTCAGTCGAGTGCCTTCAACAACTGGGTCGACCACCAAAGCTTGCCTACCAGGGGTGGCGATGTGCGTTGGGTGATCGGACCGGTCGAATGTTATGGCAGTCCGAGACCACTTTAGATAACTGGGTGTCGCCGGAGCAACCATATTCACCTCTCGGTTGATAACTTTCAGTCGACTTTTGCTTTCAACATCAGCAAAAATCATCATGGTGGAATTGACCTGGGGGTATCCATCGTCACTATCTTCCTTGTCCTCAACTTTGTCCGACTACTTTTCCTTATCTTTGGGCTGCTTGCCCTGGAACTGCTAGATCAAGAGTCGACACTGTCGAGTGGTATGTTTCGGGTAAATGAAATTACCCTCTTCATCTTTCTTGGTGTGGACGAGACATGGCAAATCCAACACATCATTTCCGTCCTGGTCTTTAACTTTCTTGGGGTTCCAAGGTCCTTTGGGTTTCCCTTTAAACTTTCCTTGGGTTACAGCCAAGGCTTCCCCAGGAGCAGCTGGCTCGGCTTTCCGCTTCTGTTTCCGATTGGAATTTCCTCCGGTTTCTTGGGCGACTGACTTGAGCTTGCCACTCCTGAGTCGATCCTCATCTTCACCATTAGCGTACTTGGTGGCAATTTCCATCATCCGATTCAGAGACATATCTCCGGTCCGACCGAATTTCAGATTCAGTTCTCTGTACTTGACACCTTCTTTGAGGCACAGACTGCTTGGTGGTCAGGAACATTCTCCACCGTGTGATGTAACGTGATCCATCTCTGGATGTAATCCCTCAAAGTTTCATTCGGCTTCTGCACGCAAGACCGCAGTTCTGTTAGCCCTGCCGGTCACTTGCATGTTCCTTCGAATGTGGTGACAAACACTCGGGCGAGATCTTCCCAAGTGTAAATACTACTGGGTGCTAACTGGTTCATCCACGCTCTGGCCGAGCCCTCTAACATGAGAGGCAGGTGCTTCATGGCCACTTCGTCATTGCCGCCGCCAATCTGGACGGCCACTCGGTAGTCTTCAAGCCAAGTATCGGGCTTGGACTCACCAGTGAACTTACTGACTCCAGTCGCCAACCTGAAGTTGGGAGGAATCACAGCGGCCCTGATGGCTCTACTAAAGCACTCTGGCCTCGAAGCATGTGCTCTACTGTTGGTAGGTGCATCTCTGTCATGACCTTCTCGGTGAGCTCTGTTCCTGTCGACCAAACCTTGAACGAGAATGGATCTCGCATCAAAGCCTGGCTCCCTGGAGTCGACTGGAATCCTTCGCCCAACAGTACGAGGGCGCATGTCATCCTGCTGTCGAGGCGCATATGACCCGCTCCTCGGGGGAGGGGTGGGCACTCGACGTCGATCGTCACGATCGAATCGGTGGTCATATTGCTCATGGTTCCCGTACTGATTACGCCGGTCCCCACGTCCCTCACGCCTCGGGGGCGATCTTGGGCTATGAGCCGATTGGACTGTGTCTGCAGCAACGGATCTGCTGTGAATCCTGTTCCGCGACTAAGAAACAGCGGAATTCTGGTCTCCTGCTGCCCAGAGTAACGCTCTGATCTGCAGCAAGCCTCTGCCAGCCTCCGACTGGGAAGGCTGAATCGACTCTGCTATACGGGCTGCAGCTGCTAAATTCTGAATCGGAGTTCGATATACCTGCAGGGGCGGAAAGAGCTGACGTCGACTGGATTCGGGAACCCGTTGTCACGCACGCTCGTTGAGTGCTCGCTGGAGGTTCTCCAGTCGAGCGCGCTCGGCCAAGTTTGCCAGGCGCGCGTCCTCCAAGGCACGAGCCTAGGGGGTTTCTCCGACGATAGGAGTGTGCAGTGCGTCCATGTTCCGGCGACAGAGTTCTTCTCTCTGCAGCGATGTGAGAGGCTCGGGGAGATATTCCTCATGGGGACGCGACGGGTCGCCTCCACCTGCGCCTCCGTCGGTGCAGGGAAAACCGGGAGGACTGGGCGGTCCATCGACCATCAGAACCTCCGCCGCCGGATCACTGCTGTCGCACTCGGATGCGGTCTCTGTAGTGCCAGTCGACAGATCGAACATGTCGTAGAGGGATTCATCAGGCTCGATCGCCGCGACTTGAGGGGTGGCCGACTGGCGTGCCACCGCGTGTCTCACCCACCGCTGAAGTCTCGACCGACCGGAGCGCTTGCGCCGGCGGGAAACAGGGAGGAAGGACAACACATGAGCCGACCGGTAGGGGGTCGACGGTTGCCGCAAGAGAACGTCGCGGACGCACGCGCTAAAGTGCGTTGCTCCGCAGGCGGGGAGTGCGTCCACGTCGAGCAGAGCCTCCTGAAGCCAAGCGGAGTCGTCGGCGATGAACGTGAGCGCGCCGAGACGGATCTCGCGGCCCTCCACCAAAACTCCGCCAGAAACCATGATGATTTGGATCGGAAAAGATCGCAACTCCTCCAACAAATCGCTAAAACACCAGCCCCAAGGTGGGCGCCAACTGTCGTGGTTCTAAGTCTGACAGTAATGTAGGGGGGTAAGTATGGAGAGGCAAGATCTTAGCTATGGAGAAGTTGTAAGCACACGAGGTTTACGAGTTCAGTCCCTTCTCGGAGGAAGTAATAGCCCTACGTCTCGGAGCCCGGAGGCGGTCGACTGGATTATGCGCGTATGGTTTACAGGGGTGCGAACCCTTTACACTGAGGAGGGGGGTGGCTTATATAGAGTTTGTCGGACCCCTCCGGCCCTCAGTTATGCAGGGTTTTAAATACATTAAGGTCGGGTGTTACTGGTAACACCCTTAATAAAGTGCTATGATGACCATAAAGGCTACTTAATAACCGACTGTTAGCATGAGGAGTGCCTTTAGGTCTCCTGGCCGTCGAGTGGTTTGGTCTTGGTCGAGTGATCGCTTCTTGGTCGAGTGTCTTCGAGTCTGCCGAGTGGAACACCTCCAAGTCGATTGAAAGGCAATTTCTTCTAGTGATGTCCTTGGGTAGGGCAGTTTGGACAGGTCCATGACCCTACCCTAGGTACATAGCTTCGTCACTAAGCACTTCAGGTAGCTGCCTTATTGGGAAATTGACCACATCATCTTTAGTCACATTTGCATTCAAACTGTCTTCATGGTCAAGGTACAAACTAAATGAGTAATGCCCTAGTGACACAAATGTGAGCATCTAATCTGTGTCCCTATCTCCTATGATTTCTCTTAACCCATTCATGTCGATTGACAGAATGGGAATGCAGTAATATACCTTCATCCTGCCTACCATCTCCCATCCTATCTCTTCAACTAGGTTTTCAACCATGATTGGAGACCAAGTATCTGCATCTACTTCATCATACCACAATTCATGACCATTGACATAGGAACGGTTGCTGCCTTGCCCAAGAAAATAACCACCATGGTTAAACTTAACGGAAAACTTCCTACTACGCTTATCTGCATACATCAAAACAGAGCAGAACAGAGTTTCAGAATTTCTGTTCTACATAATCTGCAAGAAATAGATGCAAGCAAGCACCTTTGAGTATCAAATTCACCTATACAACCAGCATCTTCAACATGCAACAAAAGATAGCACCTTTCTCCAAACCCAAAACCCTATACGCTCAAACCACCAAATCGCGGTCGAAAACCCTAGGCAAATCTTCAAAGTACAGATGGGCATATCTGACTAGCAAGCACACCATCCACAATGCCCACCTCTAAATTTCGACCCTACAGCTTACAGCGCAAGAACCATGGAGGGGCGAGGTGAGGGCTTACTGTAGTTGGGCGGCGGAGCACCATCGGGGCGACGAACAGGCGACATCCCGACAAAACAGCTCCTGCGATGAGATGCGCGGCGCCTGCGCGGCGCCTCTCGCCCTTGTGCGATGACTCCGGTGGTGGTGGTGCGCTGCCGCCGACGATCGCCCTCCTCCCCTTTCACCGCTTCCCCTTTCGTTATGATCGACGCCGAATAGACAAGGAGATAGGAGGAATTACGGAGCCACCCAAGGGTTTCCCTGTAAAAATGCCGCGGAACCCCCCGCGAGCGCCAGTTGTCGCCTCGGATTGGTCAACAAGTGGTCAAATGGAGGGGCGACGAGTGGCGTACGGTGAACAGTGACCGTACAATCACGTGTAGACGTATTGAGTGACCGTATTGGCCGTATTTTGAAGTACAGTGATCAAAGTGTGCTTTCTTCCCAAGTTCAAGTAACGCCAGTGCATTTTACTCTTAGAAAATCTAACATTTGAAGTTTCTAATGATATATTTTTTGTGACATATAGCTCGTGTTAAATTGGTCAAGCTGTCGATCTAGAGATACGCTTGGCATTTTTTAAACCAGAAAGGAGAGTCGACAATTTGGATTTGTTCGAATTTACAAACGGCAGGTGATACCAAGGTGGTGTTCTTGGAGTGCTCACCAGAATTTGACCACATCATGTACTGCATCCTTTTACATCCAGTGCTTATTTCTGGTCAACAAATTTGCATACATACTTTTATGCAGGAAAAGACAAGGAGGATCACACTGGGTATATTCCTAATTCAAGGAAAACATATGGCATATCGAAGCAGGCAACCACAAGAATGTATGCCTCTCCCATCTTACTATGCTTCTTTGCAACTCCAAAACCAACTCTGCTCTCTTTCAGCCGGTCAACTGAAGATGATGAATAACATAGAAAAAATACACCCTAAACCATATCCAAACTGGAAAACCCAATTTTGATGAAGGCAGGGTAAACGTACGACAATATGGACATGGATCCAAGAATGTATTATGAATGGATCGGCATCTCTGACGATTCAAATCAGTTTGGTAATAGTTCTCCAGAAAATAGCACATCACTTTCATCTCTACATACCTAAGCTTCGCACCAATCAATTTGAGTTGCCATTCAAGCATACCCTAAGCACCAGCTTCTTCTCCGCAGCTCCAGAAATCACCATGAACTTGGAGACCTACTGCGCTAGACAGCCACTTTATTTGGCGCCGCGTTCGAGCTGTGTGGCCTCCAGGCTGAGATGGAGTACAGACGAGTTGCACCCCAGCACAGCAGAAGGTCGGCATTGTCTTCATCGCTCTTGCATTGTTTCAATCCGTAGCTCATCAGCCTCTCTTTGCCCTCCCTGATGGCTTCAAAGCTGAGGGGCACATGGTCAACCTCGCAACGCTGCATGTGCATTTCCCACTGGCTCAGCTTCTCATGCCGCTCAAGCCTTTGGACCCCCTCGCATACCAGTATATTCTTTATCTCCTCGCCAAGGAGCACCCTCTCCACGCGCGCCCTCTGCGGGCTGGCTGAATCCACCGCATTGAGGCTATCGAAGAGGGCGGCGTAGTAGTCGACTGTCTTGGTGAACCGATCGTGGAACAGCGGGGCATTGTGGTCCGCGTCTTGCTCCATCATCACAATGATCTTCGGCTCAAGGGCACGGATGGCAGAGAGGAAGCTCACCAGCAGGCTTGGTATCTGGCGTTGAGGGGATGGTGTCTGCGGATAGTTCAGTGTCGATGCCGGACTGCATGCTGAGCAGGCCATTTGCTTAAGCCGAGCCATGTTTGCCATTTGCTGGAGCTGAGCAATGCCGTCGCGGCTTACGCTGTCATCAACCGCAAGGAGGCGATGCATCTGCAGAGCGCAGCTGATCACAACCGCCTCACCAAAGTTTATTTTCAGGATCTCACGGAGATTGCTGAAGTCCAATGTCTCGAGTTTGCCAATCACCTTGTCGAAATAAAAGCATAGCTTGAGGTTAGCAGCTTGCCTACACAGGAGCGCCTGCATGTTGTCCAGGAACTCACTGTCTTCATGGACGACAGTTAAACGTAGTTCGGGCGGGCCCCCAGGGCGGCCATGGAAATCGTGAAGAATCTTGAGCCACTGCCACGGGTGGGTGGTTGAGCAGGACAAGTCAACAATTCGGACAACCTGCAGTGCCAGCATCATCAGAATTCAGAAGTTCTCAAGCTTGTGATGCATACAAAGTGGTCATAAATATATCACAGGACAATAGCACAGAAAACCTGGCCTTGTTGGTAGAACCAATATTGCGTATAATAGAGTAAGAAACTCAAAGCGTCAAGCTTGGATGTAGATTCCTCTTACTCTCCATGAAGTATTTTTTTTATTCAAACATGCATCATAATTTGAGACATTATTTAAGGATATCAATATTGTGGTAACAGTATATGCTATCTATATACACATATAAACCAGGTGTAACATTAGAGGCACCACAACAATCCTGAAATCAGGACTGGAGTAAATCTGAAAAATTCTCTAATTCATTGAGAAAAACAAGAATGTTTTTATACTCTATTTGATCGGACCTGATTTTGATGGTGCAAATCGATCGAGTAACATAACTAGAGAAATTATATCTGATCAGAAGAGGAGGGAATCCAAAAAATCTCTAATAATTCAAGAGGAACTCAACATATTTTATATCTTGGACCTGGTTATAACTAGAGAGGTTATAAGTTAAGAAAAAGCACACACTATATGTGTTTAGAGTTGCTGACCTATACAAGTCCATTTTCAATGTAAATACAGGCACATATTGTGATATTGAACCAGTGAACCTAAGAGAACGTGGCTTTAAACTAGTTTACTAGAAAATATATAGTCACAAAAGGAGCCAAAATTAATATAAGTATTTTTAAAAAAATTCACATAACATTTCAGACCCAGGGCTTCCAAAACGAAATAAATTAACTGTGGTTGTATGTTTGATTAGGGGCATTTCAATCCAAATTTCACCCCAGATTACATCCAGCTCGCTGTCCTTGGTCTTACCAAACAAATTGTGATGCCCTCTAAGTGAGATGGAGGGAGTAAGAATCTTCAAATATTACCATCTCAGGGAAAAAACTTTCAGGTACTAATAAGCACTGTACCTAAGTTGGATTTTCATTCCCATCAACTATTGATGATCCTGGGATCTAATCCTCAATTCCGCATATTATTAACTGTTCAACAGATAGCTCAACAAAACATTTTACAAGATGGAAAAAATTGCTTACCAATGTACTGACTAAAATTGGCATGCTAAACCAGTAATACATAACACATACATTAAATAACGGCGATTCTGAATCTTCTATATAATCCTATAAGAAAAGAACCAACTTTTTTTTGCGGGTGAAGTAAAGGACTAACTTAGCTAGATTAGACATGCCATATCACATTCAGGAAGAACAACAAATCCAAACTAAGTCAGGAAAAATAGCTGTAAATATATCTAGACAGCCACATATAACGTGAAATGTTTTTTGCATCTTTAAGCAAAATTAAAGTAGAGTGTGACCTTTTGATCCTGGACTTGCTCCAGCATAGCCCGGTTAATAGTGACAAAGCCAGTGCTGAGGTAGGGGCTGATGCTGGCGAAGTTCTCGCGGGCAGACCGGAGGCAGGCCTGCTCGAGGTAGCGAGACGGATCGATAAGGGCAGCAGCAAAGCCCTGGATGGGGCATAGAAGGCGGCGGGCTAAGCTGTCGGCGATTATCATGGACAGGCGCTGCAGTGGCCCGTCCACTAAAGAGGCGAGCTTTCTGATCTTCCTAAGGCTGCGGTCAGTCTTCTCAAAAGATCCTTCGATCACATGCGCCATGCACTCGTACAAGGCCGGGCCAAGGTGCGCCAGGTCATCGACCGTGCCCTGCTCGTGCGCACATAGCCCGTGCATCGTTTCTGCCTTCTTGAGGAAGGATTGCTGTGTTCATACAGGACGTAGCTAGGAACTAGTGCTTACTTGGGTGTCTTAGCTGGATCAACTCCTCTGGTTGTTGGCACTGCTACATTTATAGGATAGCGTGTCCAAGACATACATAGGATTGCGTGTCTAAGACATAATTGAGCCAACAGCAACAAGCTAAGAAGTTTTTACTGTGTCTGTTGGAACGAATTTGGAAATATCCACGTTAAAGGCAAAGTATTGGCATATTGACGTATCCAAGGAATGCCGTTGGAATTTTCGGTTTATTCCTTTGGCACCTTCATATCCACTGGGCAGAAATAGACAAATATTGCAGTCAACCTGATCAGACTACGGAAGACTACTCTTTGGAAGTTCCAACAGGCTTGTATCATTGATGACTTGATTCTGGGTTAACAAGGTAACAAGAGTTTTGGTACACTGGAATTATTACTTTATTAGAATAGATCCGTCTTCTACGTAGAAGTTACAGTGGCAAAACTGATGCAGTATATATTGTTATCATCTTTGAAATTTTGCTTTGTGTCATTGTCAGCAGTTTTAGTTGCTAAGCAACATGCTTTGGTTGGGCTCATGTTTGGCAAGCCCACAAACGCAGATCATGACGGGCACGCCCAAAATAATTGGACCCAACACCGGTAAGCACCTTGGCACAAGGCGTCTGCCAAATCAGTGATCGGAGCTACTGTGCTGCCTGACTAACGCCTTCGTGAAGGCTGCATTTTTTTTCTTTTGGCAGGTACTGTGTGTCTGAACTGTCATTATGTCTTATAGCCCCAGGGACGAGTTCAGGCGGGGGGGGGGGGGGGGGGGGGGGGGGGGCGAGACCCCCCCTAACGATCGTGTCTTCCCTCGGTGGCATTCAGTTAGTCGCTAATTTTTTTGATTCGGTCGGTGTACGTAACGTGCTTCGCCCCCCCCCCCCCCCCCCCCCCCCCCCCCCCCCCCCTATCGATTCAGACTTTGCAACTAACGTGAAGCCTCGGCGTGTCAGCCCATGTATAGATACAGCCCAATCTATTTGCTAAAAGTACAAAATGAGGTCAAGGAAAATGGCAGCCCGTCGTGGAGGACAAGAGAGGCTTTTTTTTTTAGGGAGATGACAAGAGAGGCTTTAGTTGCAGGCTTGCCGCACGCAGCCACGACTTGGAGATGGACTACGCACGCACAAGTTACTCAAAAAAAAAAAGACTACGCACGCACATATCGCTAGATGCTAACCTCTTCCTTTCCACTTTCCAAGCCGCTTCTGTGATCGTAACCGAAGCCAAGTGCTGGCTGCTGATCGGATCTCTCCATCACGCGTCCATCAAGAAGGGGCGAAGGGAAGAGGATGCCAGGACAGAGGTAGGCGCCGGATCCACGGATACGTTGCTGCCTTGCCGGCAGACCGGACGCAGAGATGAGCTGCAAGCCTAGGGCAGTGCCAGAAGGAGAAAACTGGCACTCAATCGACAAGGTTGCAACCAAAATCTATCGCCGCCGGTGATGTGATGCTGCGCGCCTGCGCCCCATGACTCTGTGACGATGGAACGACACAAGAATATTGTGCGGTTAGTCTACTTCGCTGATGGCCTGAGATCTCTATATTGTTAAAGTTTTTTCTAGAATACATACTAAAAAGTTTTTCCGTTTAGATGCAATTAGCTTATCTGCGTAGATTTGTTTTATCATCACTAGGTCTGATGCACTGGTGATATACTTTTGACTAAATGAATTGTAAATTGTGTATATGTAGTCATGAATAGGAAACTAATTTATCCATTCTATGGAGTAACTGGTTTTGACAACCTGAATCTGGTTGTACTATCTTGTATGATAGTATGTTTCTAGCGCAATCAACGAAAAGCTAATAAAAATATAGCACCGATTCTAGTCCAACGAATGAGCACGCTTTATCTAGCTGACGGTAAAGCAAAGGAGTAAACAGTTGGAGATGCAAGGCTCCATTCTTCGCGGCGGCGGGCCGGGATGGGGGCGGAGCGGCTCACCTCACCCGCGACGGGTCTGTCTGGACAACGCAGTGTTTGGGCCTTTTGGGCTGCGAGCTGGCGGGCGATTGATATGGGCTAGGCTTTTGCAACCGAGTGGTGGGCTTACAGTCGGCCGCGCATCGGGTCCGCCGAGATGGTACCGGAAACGAAATCTCACTCGGAACCGGATCGCTGGACATCATTTTGGCTCTACAAAAGCAGCGGGACCCCGTTCGTTTCCGCCCTCAGCTGTTTCGTTCGTGCACCTCTCTCTCTCGTTCGTCCACGGCCGATTCGTCGTCGTCTTCTCCGCGGTGGCTTCACGCGACATGGACGGCTCCAGCCCATATTACGACGCGGCCGCCGGTGAACAGACACGCCCTGCCCCGGCCCGCTTAGTCTCAATCTCTCAGCCAGGCAGCTTCATCACAGAGTTTCGGCTACTGGAGCGAGACACTTACTTTCATGGTTTCATGCGCGGAGGTAACGGCGATGGACACGATGACGGGTCGTCTGGGTACAGATACGGCAGCTTCGGCGCGGTCCCGGCGTCCGAGGAGGCCATCGCCGGGCTGGAGGAGGCGGCCGTCGAGGAGACGAGGGAGGCGGAGTGCGCTGTATGCAAGGAGAGCTTCGAGGTAGGCGACAAGATCAGGAAGATGCCGTGCTCGCGTGGATACCACGAGAGCTGCATCTTCAGGTGGCTCCGGATCAGCCGCGCCTGCCCGCTCTGCCGCTTCCCGGTGTCCGCCGCCGACGACCGGACCGAGTAGTATGAGGACGATTAGAGAGTTCTATGTTACTAATTCGGTGGAAACGTAGATTAATGCCTCCTTAGTCTCAGAATTATCACAAGCGATTATACATGGATTGTACTAGTGTAGACTGATGTGGACTCCCTCAAGTTCAAAGTTCAAAGTTCAAACAATGAAAAAGATTGCATGAAATCTGAGAATCTCGTCTCGCCTTTGGTTAGACATGAAGAAGGTTAAAAGATCCCTGCACTATAAATTTTCCCCACCATCTCTCTCTGCCACACAGGTAAAGTATCAGACATTCAAGCACACACTTAAGGACATGTGAACGAAGACTTCTCGTATGTCATTGACAAAGTCAAGCCTCCGGTAGGGGAGCAGAGATAGCGGCGCGTCGACGACTCTTTCTGGCTACAATATTGGTCGTACGATGGTCTCGGAATCTCAATGTAATTTTTATTATGTTTTAGGTTCTTTGTATTTCCGGTGAACTTTGATAATATATTTGGATCCTTTTGCAAAAAAAAAGAGAATTCCTAGTTCTAGAACTAAGTTGGTATGCATGAGATTCACCTAGGGTACATGCGTCTCCATAAGCAATGGAGATGGGACCCTCTTCTGATTGAACCCATGGATTGGCAGGTTCCGCTACGCTCCTAATTCCTTGGCCTGTTTTCAATCTACATGGAACCAATATTTTTTGTTTCCTCGACTTCCCACAGTGGGACTTGGAACATCCCTTTCCAACTAACATTTGGCTGTGAGGAGACCTTAGCTTGGGCCGCCTTGTAGGCAACCTTTCGGACGAAGTTGTCGAACTCTTCTGATGTTGTGTCCTGGCACCTGGCTCCGTTCGGATTGTTCTATGTAGACTCGGTGTATTGTTCCCTATGTCGTCCGTTGACTCTTACTTGGATCACTCATCTGTGAAAGGTGTCGCTTTCGTTGAAGATCAAGACTTCCTCATGTCAACTTTTGCAGGATCGCCTCCCTAGGGGACAAAGGTGGCAAAATGAAATGTGCCAGGAGATGGCATGTGCCCCCTTTGTGGCGTCCTCTAGTTCAGGACCCACATTTTCTTCTCGTTGCCCGCTTTCCACGGAGCTTTGTGTGAGAGGTTATGAGGCCTGAGTGGTAGGGCCCAGACCTGGGCAAGTTCTCGGAAGCTCTGGCCAAGCATACCTGTAGGAGGAGATGAATTAAAAAGTATTTTTTTACGAAATCACAGATATATACTGTCAAATTGAAATTTTGAAAAAATATATGATCTACATCATGCTAGATGAGAAATTTCCAATTAAACGCACATATCTACTCATCTAGATGTCGTCAACATCCTAAACATTACCCCTTGTCATATTGTTATTATTGTTGGAGTTGACAACATCACTTGTGCGGATGTCATAGTTCATGGTGGGCGCGACCAGTGACAAGAATAGGATGAGGTACACCATAGGTAGTGTATTATGTGTACTAGATGCCCCTTCCTAAAACTTAATCCGTCTATTGAACCTTTGAAAAACGTATTTCCGAATCTGGCCCTGGTATATACACCAAACCATTTGACTACACTCATACACGCAATGTAATCAAATTGTTTGACTACATGAAGTGTATGAGTTGCTTCAAATGTTTTGGATAGACTCCAAACCACTTTAGCAAGTTGTCTTGTAGCCCTGTCAAACCGTTTGACTACACTCATACAGTTGATGTAGCCAAACATTTTGGCTATATTGTGTGTAAGAGTGTAACGGTTTGATGTATACCGAAGACCAGATTCACAAATAAGTTTCTCAAGTGGTCAGTGGACGGATTAAATTTCCAAAAGGATCAGTTTTTTGTAAATAGTACAAACGTAGTATGTTTGACTTGCATGGGCCCCCATGCATGCATGTTTTTAGCAGAGTTGCATGCTCTACTCACCTCTTCTCTCATACTTTTTCATTTCATGTTCAAACTTGAAGCTATTATATATTTTCAACTAAAGAAAGTCCAAACTAAGTTTAGTATGCATATTTGTGTTTGTTGCGACGAGAAATTACAAACAAGACCACACATGAATACATTTTGACAACTATGCAATTTTTATTAAGTTTCAATATTAAAACTTGATAGTCACAATATTAAGTTTTCATCAACTTTCATAAAGTTTTACCAAGTTTCATTTGCTTTTAGGGCTTAGGGCTTGGAGCTTAAGGTTTAGGGTCCAAGTTTTAGTTTTTGAAACTTGGTAATTTTATCGTTTGTTCCTATCAAGTTTTATTTGTTGAAACTTGATGAAGTTTCTAAAACGTGTCAAAACATATTCAATAGTGGCCTTGTTTCAAAGCCCTCGTCACAAGGAACACGAATATGCAAATGAAATGTAAATTGGACTTTTAGTTCAAAAGATGTAATAGATTCAAGTTTCAGAAGTCAAAAGAAAAATTATGAGAGTTGGAGTGCATGGGCCATCCAGTCTCTGCCGAATGCTCCAAAAGTTGCGTGCATGGATTAATTAAGCCCTAAACACAATGCAAGCTTCTGAAACTTGACACAATCATGTGGCCTAGAATCTGTGTGCTCCCGTCCGTGTGTAATGTAAAAACTAGTTCACGATATCTTACAACCAATTTAATAGCGAACATGTATTATAGTATGCATTACTTTATCAATATATGGTCCATCTTATTCTCCCATAGAATTTTTGAAGCCCCTGCTAAAACTAACCCTTAATTAACAACACGGTTTTCTTCCAGAGCAAAAATATGGGCTCGTATAGCTTGTTCACATCAACTTATTGTACTTTTCCTTAGGGTAATTGAAAGGAATTGTCCATAGCACAGTTGTCTAATACATATGTTTTTATGATTTTCAAGTTCAAGTGGAAAGGCTAGGCATCTCCAGCCGTTCGGCCCGCCAAGGGCGCTTTTAGGAGAAAAATAGCGTCTCTTGGGGGCTTGCCGTCGATAATTTCGGCGTGGGGGGAACCGATTCCCAGCCGCGCCGCAACGGCATCATCCAAAAAAAATTAAAAAAACCCCAAAGTCGACGAAATTCGGTTAATTTGGACGAAATATAGGCGATTTCATTGATATTTAGGCGAATTTACATAGATAAAAACATTATAAAAACTACTCCTAGTTGTTCATGCCGAGGAGGTTGTAGAAGATGATGTAGTCGTCGTAGTCGTTGCCGTCATTGTCGTCTCGTCCTTGGGGCGTCCTTGCTGCAGCCCCGCCCCGGATCACCGCAGCGGACCGGCTGGCTCGGCGCAGTGACCTCGTCGTTGCTGTCGGAGGGCACAATGACGCCGCCCTCGTCACGGCCGCGGTACCGTGCGGCGATTTCTTCCAGAGCGTGGCGCTGGCGCTCCATCTCCTGCGCCACGTAGTTCTGCCACGACCAGGAGAGGCCGGTCTCGAGGTCGGCGGCAATGGCTTCGTGCTCCTGCTTCACCACGATGGTCACCGTCGTCTCCTTCTTCGGCTTGACGAGGCGGTAGTGGCCGTGGGGAGGGGAAGGGACGTGGCCGCCCTCGTTTATGACGATGGTGCCACCGCAGCTGCACCGACGGAGCGGCGTCTCCTACGGCTCCGGCTTGACGGGGACGAGTGCCGCCGGTGCCGACCCGTAGGAGCGGGAGCCCGAGGACGATGAGGACGGCGTGTCCATGTGCCTCGACATCTAGGAGCTTCCGCGGCGACGAGATATGGATGTCGCCAGGTCCTCCAGCCACGGCTCGTTGACGCCCTCGATGTGCGCGAGCATGACGAAGAGAGTCCGCCTGGGCGCGCACCACCATTGACGGCAGCCCTCCGAGTTGTGTCGCCCCCTCGGCGTCGGGCTGCCGTTGGTGGACACCAACTGCCCGTCGTGGCACCGCTGGAAGTACACGGTCCACCGCGCATGGTTGTCCGCCGCGTACCGTGGCTGCTGGCGCGCATGCTCCGACTGGTTGGCCCGGATCACCGCGATCTCGGCAGGGCGTTCCACGTCATAGGGTGGCAGAGGCACGAGGACGCCCCCTGCACTCAGTCGCCATGCACCCGGCACGCGCATGTCCAATGGCGTCGGGTAGTTCGTGAAGGAAATATGCCCTAGAGGCAATCATAAAGTTGTTATTTGTATTTCCTTATATCATGATAAATGTTTATTATTCATGCTTGAATTGTATTAACCAGAAACTTGATACATGTGTGAATACATAGACAAAACAGAGTGTCCCTAGTATGCCTCTACTTGACTAGCTCGTTAATCAAAGATGGTTAAGTTTCCTGACCATAGACATATGTTGTCATTTGATGAATGGGATCACATCATTAGAGAATGATGCCATGGACAAGACCCATCCGTTAGCTTAGCATATTGATCGTTCAGTTTTATTTTCTTCATGTCAAATACATATTCCTTCAACTATGAGATTATGCAACTCCCGGATACCAGAGGAATGCCTTGTGTGCTATCAAACGTCACAACGTAACTGAGTGATTATAAAGATGCTCTACAGGTATCTCCGAAGGTGTTTGTTGGGTTGGCATAGATCGAGATTAGGATTTGTCACTCTGAGTATCAGAGAGGTATCTCTGGGCCCTCTCAGTAATGCACATCATAATAAGCCTTGCACGCAATGTGACTAATGAGTTAGTTGCGGGATGATGTACTGCGGAACGAGTAAAGAGACTTGCCGGTAATGAGATTGAACTATGTATGAAGATACCGACGATCAAATCTCAGGCAAAGTAACATACCGATGACAAAGGGAATTATTTATGTTGTCATTGCGGTTTGACCGATAAAGATTTTCATAGAATATGTAGGAAACAATATGAGCATCTAGGTTCTGCTGTTGGTTATTGATCGGAGATATGTCTCGGTCATGTCTACATAGTTCTCGAACCCGTAGGGTGCACACGCTTAACGTTCGATAATGATTTGTATTATGAGTTATGTGTTTTGGTGACCAAGATTGTTCGGAGTGGATGAGATCACGGACATGACGAGGAGTCTCGAAATGGTCGAAAGGTAAAGATTGATATATTGGACGATGGTATTCGGAAACCGGAATGGTTTCAGAATGGTTCAGGTATTTTTTGGAGTATTGATACGTCTCCAACATATCTATAATTTTTTATTGTTCCGTGCTATTATATTATCTTTTTTGGATGTTTAATGGGCTTTAATATGCTCTTTTATATTATTTTTGGGACTAACCTATTAACCGGAGGCCCAGTGCTAATTTCTGTTTTATGTGCCTATTTTAGAATTTCACAGAAAACGAATACCAAATGGAATGAAACCTTCGCGATGATCTTTCTTGGACCGAAAGCAAATCAGAAGACTTGGAGTTGAAGTCTGGAACTCCACGAGGCAGGAGGGCGTGCCCCCACCCTCGTGGGTCCCTCGTAGCTCCACCGACTTACTTCTTTCGCCTATATATATACTCTTATACCCTAGATCGATCGCAGAGAGCCACAAAACCACTTTTCCACCGCCGCAACCTTCTGTACCTGTGAGATCCCATCTTGGGGCCTCTTCCAGCGATCTGCCGGAGGGGGAATCGATTACGGAGGGCTTCTACATCAACACCATAGCCTCTCTGATGAAGCGTGAGTAGTTTAGTTGGGGAACGTAGCAATAATTCAAAAAAATTCTACATGTCACCAAGATCAATCTAGAAGATGCTAGCAACGAGAGAGAGGGAGTGCATCTTCATACCCTTGAAGATCGCTAAGCGGAAGCGTTACAAGAACGCGGTTGATGGAGTCGTACTCGCGGCGATTCAAATCGCGGAAGATCCGATCTATCGCCGAACGAACGGCGCCTCCGCGTTCAACACACGTACAGCCCGGGGACGTCTCCTCCTTGATCCAGCAAGGGGAGAGGAGAAGTTGAGGGAGAACTCCAGCAGCACGACGGCATGGTGGCAATGGAGCTCGTGGTTCTCCAGCAGGACTTCGCCAAGCACTATGAAGGAGGAAGAGGTGTAGGAGGAGGGAGGGCTGCACCAGGGAAGAGGTGCGGCTGCCCTCCCACCCCTCCACTATATATAGGGGCAAGGGGAGAGGGGGAGGCGCCCTAGGGTTTCCCCTAGGGCCGGCGGCCAGGCAGATTGGATCTCCCTAGGGAAAATCCTAGGGAGACTTGCCCCCCAAGCCAAGCAGGTGGAGGCTTGCCTCCCAAGCCAGGTGGAGGCGCCCCACGGAAAATCCTATTCGCCGCTCGCTGCGGCAAACTGTCGAGCGATCGCACAGGGGCAGCGCATCTAGCAACAGAAATGGGCCGGCCCACACATAATGCGTCCAAACCGGTTTTGGGAACCTTCCAGAAGGTTCCCAGAACCGGGTTTTTTTTCCTGTATCGTTTTTATGCGGTTCTTTTTCGGCTTTCTATTGTTTTTTTATTTCTCTTTTTTTTCGTTTCTGTTTCTTTTTCATTTTTTCGTTTTTTGTTTCTTGTTTCACTTTCTTTTTCAAGTTTACTTTCTTTTTAGAATATGTTCTTGGTTTTACAAAATGTTTATGATTTTCTTTTTTATTTCCTTTCCTTTTCTTCTCTTCCTTTAAAAAATCAAAAATTTAAATTTTGTTCGTGTTTCCAAAAAATGTTCAGTTTTTAAAAAAATGTTCTCAAAATTCAAAATTTTTGTTCTCGTTACACAAAAAAGTACAAAACTTCTAAAATTCAGAAAATGTACTGAATTTCAATTTTTTGGTCACATATTCAAAAAATGTTCGCGCTTCCAAATTTGTTCGGGATTTTTAAATATTTCTCTCCGTTTCAAAATATATTTTCAAGATTCAAAAAATGTTCGTGTTTTAAAAAATTGTTCAGACTTCCAATTTTGTTCACATTTTCCAAAAAAAATCATGCATCCAAATTTGTTCGGGATTTTTCAAAATTGTTCTCTATTTCAAAAAAATTCTCGAGTTTAAAAAAATGTTTGTGCTTTAAAAAATTGTTCGCGCTTCCAAATTTGTTCGGGAGTTATCAAAATTTGTTCTCAAGATTCAAAAAATGTTCGTGCTTTAAAAATTGTTCGCGCTTTCAAATTTGTTCTCCATTTCTAAATTTGTTCTGAAGATTCAAAAAATGTTTGTGCTTCAAATTTGTCTTCAAGATTCAGAGCATTGTGTACAAAAAATATACACTTTTTTGTACAGAATATGTTCCTGTGTACAAAGTATGTTTAGAAATGAAAAAAATGGTCGCACTTTTTCAAAATATACACTTTCAGAAAAATCTACAATTTCTTTTAAGATGTTCACTACAGTGTGTAATTCTGGTTGTACGGTTGTACTAAGTTATTATAAGTGCGTGTTTGTTTGCTAGTATAAGGAATGCTAGTCAGGTGGAGTGGCTGGGAGCATGCGCTTCGAATCTGTAGGTCGCAAGTTCGAGTTTCCATCGCGTTTCCCTTCCCCCTTTTTGCTTTCTTTTCTTACCACGGTACAGCATGATGGGCCGGCCCAGTCAGGCTGCGCCCCTGTGCGCGGCGACGACATTTTGACGCAAAGCGCGTCCAATAGGAGCTCCCGCGCCCCACCTCCCCATGTAACGTGGGAAAGGGTGGGGGGGGGGGGCGCACCACCCTTTAGTGGGCTGGTTTGCCCCTTCCCCTTTGGCCCATGAGGCCCTCCAACACTTGCCGGGGCTCCCGAAACACCTTTCGGTCATGCTGGCCATAGCCTGGTATCCCCGGAACACTTCCAGACTCCAATACCCTTCGTCCAATATATCGATCTTCACCGCCGGAACATTCCGGAACTCCTCATGACGTCCGGAATCTCATCCGGGACTCCGAACTACCTTCGGTAACCACATACTATTTCCCATAACAACTCTAGCGTCACCGAACCTTAAGTGTGTAGACCCTACGGGTTCGGGAACCATGCAGACATGACCGAGACACCTCTCCGGCTAATAACCAATAGCGGGATCTGGATACCCATATTGGCTCCCACATGTTCCACGATGATCTCATCGGATGAACCACAATGTCGGGGATTCGATCAATCCCATATTCAATTCCCTTTGTCAATCGGTATGTTACTTGCCCGAGGTTCGATCGTCGGTATCCCAATACCTCGTTCAATCTCGTTACCGACAAGTCACTTTACTGGTTCTGTAACGCATGATCTCGTGACTAACTCCTTAGTCACATTGAGCTCATTATGATGATGCATTACCGAGTGGGCCCAGAGATACCTCTCCGTCATACGGAGTAACAAATCCCAGTCTCAATTTGTGCCAACCCAACAAACACTTTCGGAGATAACTATAGTGCACCTTTATAGTCATCCAGTTACGTTGTGATGTTTGATACACCCAAAGCACTCCTACGGTATCCGGGAGTTGCACAATCTCATGGTCTAAGGAAATGATACTTGACATTAGAAAAGCTCTAGCAAACGAACTACACGATCTTGTGCTATGCTTAGGATTGGGTCTTGTCCATTACATCATTCTCCTAATGATGTGATCCCGTTATCAATGACATCCAATGTCCATGGTCAGGAAACCATGACCATCTATTGATCAACGAGCTAGTCAACTAGAGGCTTACTAGGGACATTTCCAGATAATACAATTATAGCATGATCAATAGACAATTATCATGAACAAGGAAATACAATAATAACCATTTTATTATTGCCTCTAGGGCATATTTCCAACAGTCTCCCACTTGCACTAGAGTCAATAATCTAGTTCACATCACCATGCGATTGTAATGAATTCAACACCCATAGGGTTTGTTCATATCTTGCTTGTGAGAGGGGTTTATGAGTCAATGGGTCTGAACCTTTCAGACCCATGTGTGCTTTGCAAATCTCCATGTCATCTTGTAGATGCAGCTACCACGCGCTACTTTGAGCTATTCCAAATAACTGCTCTACTATACGAATCCGGTTTACTACTCAGAGTCATCCGGATTAGTGTCAAAGTTTGTATCGACGTAACCCTTTACGACGAACTTTTTTACCACCTCCATAATCGAGAAAATTCCTTAGTCCACTAGTTACTAAGGATAAGTTCGACCGCTGTCATGTGATCCATTCCTGGATCACTCTTGTACCCCTTGACTAACTCATGGCAAGGCACACTTCAGGTGCGGTACACAGCATAGCATACTGTAGAGCTTACGTCTAAAGCATAGGGGACGACCTTCGTCCTTTCTCTCTCTTCTATCGTGGTCAGGTCTTGACTCTTACTCAATACTCACACCTTGTAACACAGCCAAGAACTCCTTCTTTGCTGATCTATTTTGAACTCCTTCAAAATCTTGTCATGGTATGTATTCATTTGAAAGTAATATTAAGCGTTTTTTATCTATCCTTATAGATCTTGATGCTCAATGTTCAAGTAGCTTAATCCAGGTTTTCCATTGAAAAACACTTTTCAAATAACCCTGCATGCTTTCCAGAAATTCTACATCATTTCTGATCAACAATATGTTAACAACATATACTCATCAAAAATTCTATAGTGCTCCCACTCACTTCTTTGGAAATACAAGTTTCTCATAAACTTTGTATAAACCCTAAATCTTTGATCATCTCATCAAAGTGTACATTCCAACTCCGAGATGCTTACTCCAGTCCTTAGAAGGATTGCTGGAGCTTTGCATACTTGTTAGCATCTTTCAGGATTGACAAAACCTTCTGGTTGTATCACATACAACCTTTCCTCAAGAAAATCGTCGAGGAAACAATGTTTTAACATCCTATCTGCAAGATTTCATAAATAATGCAGTAACTGCTAACACAATTCCAACAGACTCTTAGCATCGCTACGAGTGAGAAAGTCTCATCGTAGTCAACTCCTTGAACTTGTCGGGAAACATCTTAACGACAAGTCGAGCTTTCTTAATGGTTACACTTACCATCATTGTTCGTCTTCCTTTTAAAATCCATCTGCACCCAACAGCCTTACGACCATCAAGTAGTTCTTTCAAAGTCTATACTTTGTTTTACACATGGATCCTTTCTCGGATTTTATGGCCTCGAGCCATTCGTCGGAATCCGGGCCCACCATCGCTTCTCCATAGCTCGTAGGTTCATTGTTGTATAGCAACATGACTTCCAAGACAGGATTACGTACCACTCTGAAGTAGTACACATCGTTGTCGACCTATGAGGTTTGGTAGTGACTTGATCCGAAGTTTCATGATCACTATCATAAGCTTCCACTTCAATTGGTGTAGGTTCCACAGGAACAACTTCCTGTGCCCTGCTACACACTAGTTGAAGTGACGATTCAATAACCTCATCAAGTCTCCACCATCCTCCCACTCAATTCTTTCGAGAGAAACTTTTCCTCGAGAAAGGACCCGTTTCTAGAAACAATCACCTTTGCTTCTGGATCTGAAATAGGAGGTATACCCAACTATTTTTGGGTATTCTATGAAGATGCATTTATCCGCTTTGGGTTTGAGCTTTTCATCCTGAAACTTTTTCACATAAGCGTCATAGCCCCAAACTTTTAAGAAACGACAGCTTAGGTTTCTCTAAACCATAGTTCATACAGTGTCGTCTCAACAGAATCGTGTGGTGCCTTATTTAAAGTGAATGTGGTTGTCTCTAATGCCTAACCCATAAATGATAGTGGTAATTTGATAAGAGACATCATGGTATGCACCATATCCAAAAGGGTGCAGTTATGATGTTCGGACACACCATCACACTATGGTGTTCCAGGCGGTATTAGTTGTGAAACAATTTCCACAATGTCTTAATTGTGTACCAAACTCGTAACTCAAATATTCATCTCTATGATCATATCATAGACATTTTATCATCTTTTCATGACGATCTTCAACTTCACTCTGAAATTACTTGAACCTTTCAATAATTCAGACTTGTGTTTCATCAAGTAAATATACTCAGCATCTAGTCAAATCATTTGTGAAGTAAGAACATAACGATATCCACTGTGTACCTCAGCACTCATTGGACTGCACACATCGAAATGTATTACTTCCAACAAGTTGCTTTCTTGTTCCATCTTACTGAAAATGAGGCCTTTGAGTCATCTTGCCCATGTGGTATGATTTGCATGTCTTAAGTGATTCAAAATCAAGTGAGTCCAAATGATCCATCTGTATGGAGTTTCTTCATGCATATCTACCAATAGACATGGTTCGCATGTCTCAATCTTTTCAAAAATGAGTGAGCCCAAAGATCCATTGTAACGCCCTTGATGCGGCTATATCTCCCACGTGTCGAAGCACGACTTAGAGGCATAACCGCATTGAAAGCAATGTCGCAAGTGAGGTAATCTTCACACAACCCATGTAATACATAAGGGAAAGAGATACATAGTTGGCTTACAATCGCCACTTCACACAAATACATGAATAAAACATTACATCATCCAAATACAATCAGGGCCCGACTACGGAGCCAAAATAAAAGAAGACTACCCCAAATGCTACACAGATCCCCGATCGACCCCAACTGGGCTCCACTACTGATCAACTAGAACGAAACAACACAAAGGACAAGATCTTCATTGCGCTCCTCCTGAGCTTGGTTGCGTCACCTGCTCCGTAACATCGGCACCTGCAAACTGGTTTTGGAAGTAACTGTGAGTCACGGGGACTCAACAATCTCACACCCTCGCGATCAAGACTATTTAAGCTTATGGGTAAGGCAAAGTTATGAGGTGGAGCTGCAGCAAGCGACTAGCATATATGGTGGCTAACATACGCGAATGAGAGCGAGAAGAGAGAGAAAAGGCACGGTCGAACAACTATGATCAAGAAGTGATCCTAGAACAACCTACGTCAAGCATAACTCCAACACCGTGTTCACTTCCCGGACTCAGCCGAGAAGAGACCATCACGGTTACACACGCGGTTGATGTATTTTAATTAAGGTCAACTTCAGGTTTTCTACAACCGGACATTAACAAATTCCCATCTGCCCATAACCGTGGGCACGGCTTTTGAAAGTTCAAATCCCTACAGGGGTGTCCCAACTTAGGCCATCACAAGCTCTCACGGTCAACGAAGGATATTCCTTCTAGCGGGAAGACCCGAGCAGACTCGAAATCCCGGTTACAAGACATCCTCGACAATGGTAAAACAAGTCTAGCAAGACCGCCCGATGCGCCGACATCCTGATAGGAGCTGCACATATCTCGTTCTCAGGGCAACACCGGATGAACACTACGTACAGCTAAAACCAGCCCTCAAGTTTCCCCGAGGTGGCGCCGCAAGTGGCTCTAGTTTGGACCAACACTTACACAAGCACTGGCCCGGGGGGGGGGGGGTTAAAATAAACATGACCCTCGGGATGCGTGACTCCCAAGGGAAAAAGGCTAGGTGGCGAATGGTAAAACCAAAGTTGGGCCTTGCTGGAGGAGTTTTATTCAAGGCGAACTATCAAGGGGTTCCCATTATAACCCAACCGCGTGAGGAACGCAAAATCCGGGAACATAACACCGATATGACGGAAACTAGGGCGGCAAGAGTGGAACAAAACACCAGGCATAAGGCCGAGCCTTCCACCCTTTACCAAGTATATAGATGCATTAATTAGATAAGAGATATGTGATATCCCAACAAAATATCCATGTTCAAACATGGAACAAACTCCAATCTTCACCTGCAACTAGCAACACTATAAGAGGGGCTGAGCAAAGTGGTAACATAGCCAAACAACGGTTTGCTAGGACAAGGTGGGTTAGAGGCTTGGCTTAACAAAATGGAAGGCATGATAAGCAAGTGGTAGGTATCGCAACATAGGAATAGCAAAAGAGCGAGCAACTAGCAAGCAAAGATAGAAGTGATTTCGAGGGTATGGTCATCTTGCCTGAGATCCCGCAAGGAAGAAGAACGAGTGCATGAAGAAGACAAACGGACGAAGTCGAACGGATCCTCACAACTCCGGAACGAAACCGAAGCTAACGCGAGAAGCAACCCGGAAAGAAGCAAACAACATAATAAACAACCAACACATAATCATGGCATGATGCACAACCAAGTATGATGCATGTCCGGTTTACATATGCATGGCATGGCAAGGGGCACAAACAAAACTACAAGTTAAGTGGAGCCCAATATGCAACGAGTTGCATATTGACGGAACACCACATCAATTATTTAGTTCTCTCTTGGTTAGGTACTCAGCAATATTAAATGTTGGTTAACATGGCAAGAGGTGTAGCATAACAAACTATACCATCTAAACAATTTAAATGGGGCCGGATATAACAAACAACAAATCCGGTAAATCCCCATATGCGTTTAGCAATTTAATTCAACAACAATTTAAACCATCTTAATGTTGTTAACATGATGCGGATGACATGTTCAAGTTTTATGCAATTTTAAGAAAATGTTGACAAGAGCATTATGAAGCATTTGTCATCGTGGCGGAAACGAAAAAGGGGTGCCATGGCAACGATAACGAAAACGGTGCCATGGCAGCGTTCCGGTTCCGGTAACTCGATTGAGATACCGATGCAAAGGAGAAGTGTGCGGATGCGTGCAAAAGATGGTGGGGCACTCCCGGATACCGGGTGTCCCCTGAGCCGGCGATGGAGACAAGGCAAAAGAGGGGCAACGTGCACCGACAATTCGAGCACGGAGCAAGCACGAGCATCTCAAACATCGCAAGCATTCGTTCACGGACGGTCGTCTCGGGGTTATACCTTCGAAGTGTGCAAACGGGACGGCTCTCGTTCGGTGCCAAGTAGAGGAAGTAGACGTGCTATCGTTCATCTGTGATCACCGGGACGGTAGTAGAAATAGAGGCACACAACGTCTTGTCGAAACTCACGGCGGCGGTAGTTGTACACACATGGTAGTCGAACTTGATGGAACCAATGTCCTCGAGGGTAGTCGTGGTACTCGTCGCGTTCCGAAACCGAAGTGGTACTTGGCAATATCCGGGACGGTCTTGACGTTTCGATGCGGTGTAGTGGTACATGTCAACGGTCATCGTGGTACTTTGTTCCGGTCTTGTAGTCGTTCTAGGCATCGGTGGACCTTTGAGGGACTTGCATATCCGAAGGGGTACTTGGCGATCGACGGACGTCATGGTACTTGATGGTCCGGGTTATAGCTGGCCAAACGGGCCGGGATAGTTGGGCCGGCCCGGTAGCACGGCCGGCACGGCACGGGCCTGGCACGGCACGGCACATGCTAAACGGGCCGGGCCCGGCACACGGCACGCCTTGGGCCGTGCCTGGGCCTGAAGGGCGAGCATGCGGGCCGGCACGGCACGGCCCGATTAACTGTTTTATATTTTTTTATGTATTCTAATATGGGCCAACAGGTAAAAATAGGCTAAAAACGCTCAATGCGCAAAATAGGAGGTAGATTAGTGGGCCTGGCGTGCCGGTGGGCCGGCCCGATTAGCATACGGGCCATGCCTGGCCTGCAGGCTGCAGCACGCGGGCTGGCACGGCATGGCCCGTATAATAATCGTGCCTAGGCGGGCCGGGCCGTGCCAGGCACGATTAGGATGGGCCGTGCCGTGCCGGGCCGGGCCAGCCCGTTTGGCCAGCTATAGTCCGGGTCTTGGTGTATCCAAAATGGTCATCGGTGATGGAACTTGGCGAAACCCAGGGACGCTCAGGTATGTGCAGGACTTGGTCTTGCTGTCCAATACAGAGAGTAGCGGGTCTTGGAGTCCATGCGACCGACAGTGAAGGCGCGCGAACCAGCAGCAAGGGGCTGCCGAGGTGGAGACCATGTGGCTGTCACGGTCGCACGCAGCGCATCACAGGGAGATGACGAAGGCCTCGGGTATGAAGGCTCGAACATTGAAGGAGGAAGGGGCCGATGGTGTCAGGGCTGCATCTTGGCGATCCAGTGACAGCAGGGGATGGAGCTCGATCGAGGCGGAGCAGCGGTAGGTGGCGAATGGAGGTGCAGGACGGTGGGGTCACGAGCAACCATGGCCCTAGCGAGGGGGTCGGGTGCGAGGCTCCTGTGGCGGCCATGGTTCCACGAGCTTGCGGACGGAGCTGCGGCGCGAGAGGAGAAGTAGGGCACGGGCACAGGGACTTGGCGCGGCGGTGGCTTCCTGAGGCGGATGAAGGAGGAAGTAGACGGATGGCCATGGCGGCGCTAGTCGCCGGCCTCAGGCCGCGTGACCCGTGGGCAGGCAGCAAGGGCGAGGAAGGCAGCACGCTCGTGGAAGGGCTGTTACGGGCGACGGTAGCGGCATGGGACGCGCGGCGGCGAGGGTTCATGGCCACGGGGATTGGGATCCGCCCCCTGGTCGCGCTGAGAAGGAGAGGGAGGAAGTGAGAGGAGGGAGGCGCGAGAGGAAGAGGGCAGGCGGTCTGTGGGCGTCGAGCAGAGAAGCAAGGGAACGAGATGGAGATGGGGGCGAGCGGGATCGAGAGGAAAAATGGGGATGAGTCGATGCTCTCTGGCGGCGGAGGGAGAGGGGATCGGGAGAGGGTTCTCGGGCGCCTAGGGTTAGCTAGAGGTGGGCTGGCGCGGGAGGCCTTGGCCAAATGGGCCGCAGGAGGCCCATGTGGCAAGGCTGGTCTCTCTCTCTCTCTCTCCCTCTTATTTACTTCTTTATTTCCTGATTTAACAAATAAACCGAGAAACAAGAAATGTAGAGAGAGATAGGAGAAGAATTGGAGCAGGGCGCCAATTTTCTTAGACTCATAAAAAGGAGCTTGATCCAAGAAAAATACATTTGGCACCGTTTGGAAGGATTGCATTCGAACACATATGAATGTGAATTAAATAAGTTTGAATTAGGAAAACATTTTTGGAGAGTCCAAAAATGTTCAGAATTTTGTGGAGAACGGGAAAGCGATGAAAGAAAAATATATGACAAGGTTTGAGGAGCAACTCAAAGCAGAAAAGACTTGAGAGTTACATTGCAAGTGTGTCACGGTAATTCCACATTAAAGGGAATATTTATAATAGCTCCCTACTATTGGGAGGATATGTTTTAAAGAAAATCACCATGTGAATTCCCTCGATTTAAATGGATCAAAGATCCATGCAATTTATTTAGTTGAGTTGCAACAATTAATGATATGATGGCATGATGACATGATGCAATGCAAAAGTAAAAGGGCAGGCACAAATGGAACACACGGCGAAACCCGGAACATATGGAAGTCTTCTCGAGCATCGGTCTCGGGGCGTCACATCCATCAACATAGAGCTTCTTCATGCGTTTTATACCAACATGACTCAAATGGCAGTGCCACAAGTATGTGGTACTATCATTACTATCTTATATCTTTTGGCATGAACATGTGTATCACTATGATCGAGATTCAATAAACCATTTATTTTAGGTGCAAGACCATTGAAGGTATTATTCAAGTAAACAGAGTAACCATTATTCTACTTAAATGAATAACCGTATGGCGATAAACATAACCCAATCATGTCTATGCTCAACGCAAACACCAAATAACAATTATTTAGGTTTAACACCAATCTCGATGGTAGAGGGAGCGTGCGATGTTTGATCACATCAACCTTGGAAACACTTCCAACATATCGTCATCTCACCTTTAGCTAGTCTCCGTAGCCTTTTATTTCAAGTTACTAACACTTAGCAACCGAACCGATATTTATTACCCTGGTGCTACTAGGAGTACTAGTAAAGTACACAATAATATAATGTATATTCAAAATACTTCTGTCGACCCTGCCAGCCTTCTCATCTACCAAGGATCTAGGGTAGTTCTGCTTCAGTGACCGTTCCCCTCATTATAGAAGCACTTAGTCTCGGGTTTGGTTCAACCTTGGGTTTCTTCACTAGAGCAGCAACTGATTTGCCGTCTCATGAAGTATCCCTTCTTTCCCTTGCCCTTCTTGAAACTAGTGGTTTTACTAACCATCAACAATTGATGCTCCTACTTGATTTCTACTTTCACGGTGTCAAACATCACGAATTGCTCAAGGATCATCATGTCTATCCCTGATATGTTATAGTTCATCACTAAGCTCTAATAGCTTGGTGGAAGTGACAATGGAGAACTATCACTATCTCATCTGGAAGATTAACTCCCACTCGATTCAAGCAATTGTAGTACTCAGACAATCTGAGCACATGCTCAACGATTGAGCTTTTCTCCCTTAGTTTGCAGGCTTAAGAAACTTGTCAGAGGTCTCATACCTCTTGACGTGGGCACTAGTCTGAAATCCCAATTTCAGTCTTTGGAACATCTCATATGTTCTGCGACGTTTCAAAAATGTCTTTGGTGCCATAATTCTAAACCGTTAGTATTACGCATTGAACTATCATGTAGTCATCAAAACATGTATGTCAGATGTTTCCCAACATCTACAGACGACGCTCGAGGTTCAACGCACTGAGCGGTGCATTAAGGACATAGACCTTCTGTGCAGCAATGAGGACAATCCTCAGTTCACGGACCCAGTCCGCATAATTGCTACTGTCAACTCTCAACTAAATTTTCTCTAGGAACATATCTAAAACAATAGAACCAAAGCATGAGCTAGGACATAATTTGCAAAGACCTTTTGACTATGTTCATGATAATTAAGTTCATCTAATCAAATTATTCAATGAACTCCCACTTAGATAGACACCCCTCTAGTCATCTAAGTGATACATGATTCGAGTCAACTAGGTCGTGTCCGATCATCACATGAGACGGACTAGTCATCAGTGGTGAACATCTTCATGTTGATCGCATCCACTATACGACTCATGTTCGACCTTTTCGTCTTCCGTGTTCCGAGGCCATGTCTGTACATGCTAGGCTCGTCAAGTTAACCTAAGTGTATTGCGTGTGTAAATCTGGCTTACACCCGTTGTATGCGAACGTTAGAACCTATCACACCCGATCATCATGTGGTGCTTCGGAACAACGGACCTTAGCAACGGTTCACAGTTAGGGGGAACACAATCCTTGATATTTTAATGAGGGATCATCTAATTTATGCTACTGTCGTTCTAAGCAAATAAGATGTAAAAACATGACAAACATCACATGCAAATCATAAAGTGACATGATATGGCCAATATCATCTTGCGCCTTTGATCTCCATCTTCGAGGCACGACATGAACACCATCATCACCGGCATGACACCATGATCTCCATCATTGTGTCTTCATGAAGTTGCCTCGCCAACTATTACTTCTACTGCTATGGCTAACAGTTAGCAATAAAGTAAAGTAATTACATGGCGTTTTCATTGACACGCATGTCATAAATAAATTAAGACAACTCCTATGGCTCCTGCCGGTTGTCATACTCATCGACATGCAAGTCGTGATTCCTATTACAAGAACATGATCAATCTCATACATCACATATATCATTCATCACATCTTTTTGGCCATATCACATGACATAGCATACCCTGCAAAAACAAGTTAGACGTCCTCTAATTGTTGTTGCATGTTTTACGTGGCTGCTATGGGTTTCTAGCAAGAACGTTTCTTACCTACGCAAAACCACAACGGTGATATGCCAATTGCTATTTACCCTTCCTAAGGACCCATTTCATCGAATCCGATCCGACTAAAGTGGGAGAGACAGACACCCGCCAGCCACCTTATGCATCAAGTGCATGTTAGTCGGTGGAACCAGTCTCACATAAGCGTACGTGTAAGGTCGGTCCGGACCGCTTCATCCCACAATGTCGCCGGATCAAGATAAGACTAGTGATGGTAAGAAAATTGAACAAGTCATCGCCCACAACTGCTTTGTGTTCTACTCGTGCACAGAATCTAAGCATAGACCTAGCTCATGATGCCACTGTTGGGGAACATAGCAATAATTCAAAAAAATTCTACATGTCACCAAGATCAATCTAGGAGATGCTAGCAACGAGAGAGAGGGAGTGCATCTTCATACCCTTGAAGATCGCTAAGCGGAAGCGTTACAAGAATGCGGTTGATGGAGTCGTACTCGCGACGATTCAAATCGCGGAAGATCCGATCTAGCACCGAACGGACGGCGCCTCCATGTTCAACACACGTACAGCCCGGGGATGTCTCCTCCTTCTTGATCCAGCAAGGGGAGAGGATAATTTGAGGGAGAACTCCAGCAGCACGACGGCATGGTGGCAATGGAGCTCGTGGTTCTCCAGCAGGGCTTCGCCAAGCACTATGGAGGAGGAGGAGGTGTAGGAGGAGGGAGGGCTGCGCCAGGGAAGAGGTGCGGCTGCCCTCCCACCCCTCCACTATATATAGGGGCAAGGGGAGAGGGGGAGGCTCCCTAGGGTTTCCCCTAGGGGCGGCGGCCAGGCAGATTGGATCTCCCTAGGGAAAATCCTAGGGAGACTTGCCCCCCAAGCTAAGCAGGTGGAGGCTTGCCTCCCAAGCCAGGTGGAGGCACCCCACCTCCCCATGTAACGTGGGAAAGGGTGTGGGGGGGCGCACCACCCCTTAGTGGACTGGTTTACCCCTTCCCCTTTGGCCCATGAGGCCCTCCAACACTTGTCGGGGCTCCCGAAACACCTTTCGGTCATGCTGGCCATAGCCTGGTATACCCGGAACACTTCCGGACTCCAATACCATTCGTCCAATATATCGATCTTCACCGCCGGACCATTCCAGAACTCCTTGTGACATCCGGAATCTCATCCGGGACTCTGAACTACATTTGGTAACCACATACTATTTCCCATAACAACTCTAGCGTCACCGAACCTTAAGTGTGTAGACCCTATGGGTTCGGGAACCATGCAGACATGACCGAGACACCTCTTCGGCCAATAACCAATAGCGGGATCTGGATACCCATATTGGCTCCCACATGTTCCACGATGATCTCATCGGATGAACCACAATGTCGGGGATTCGATCAATCCCGTATTCAATTCCCTTTGTCAATCGGTATGTTACTTGCCCAAGATTCGATCGTCGGTATCCCAATACCTCGTTCAATCTCGTTACTGGCAAGTCACTTTACTCGTTCTGTAACGCATGATCCTGTGACTATCTCCTTAGTCACATTGAGCTCATTATGATGATGCATTACCGAGTGGGCCCAGAGATACCTCTCCGTCATACGGAGTGAAAAATCCCAATCTCGATTTGTGCCAACCCAACAGACACTTTCGGAGATACCTGTAGTGCACCTTTATAGTCACCCAGTTACGTTGTGATGTTTGATACACCCAAAGCACTCCTACGGTATCCGGGAGTTGCATAATCTCATGGTCTAAGGAAATGATACTTGATATTAGAAAAGCTCTAGCAAACGAACTACACGATCTTGTGCTATGCTTAGGATTGGGTCTTGTCCATCACATCATTCTCCTAATGATGTGATCCCATTATCAATGACATCCAATGTCCATGGTCAGGAAACCATGACCATCTATTGATCAACGAGCTAGTCAACTAGAGGCTTACTAGGGACATGTTGTGGTCTATGTATTCACACATGTATTACGGTTTCCGGATAATACAATTATAGCATGAACAATAGACAATTATCATGAACAAGGAAATACAATAATAACCATTTTATTATTGCCTCTAGGGCATATTTCCAACAAGTTTACCACAGACCTTCGGGTCCATAGTTATTAGCTAGATGGCTTCTTCTCTCTCTCTCTTTGATTCTCAATACAAAGTTCCCCTCGATGTTCTTGGAGATCTATTCGATGTAATACTCGTTTGTGGTGTGTTTGCCGAGATCCAATGAATTGTGGGTTTATGAACAAGATTATCTATGAATATTATTTGGTTCTTCTCTAAATTCTTATATGCATGATTTGATATCTTTGCAAGTCTCTTTGAATTATCGGTTTAGTTTGGCCTACTAGATTGATCTTTCTTGCAATTGGAGAAGTGCTTATAGCTTTGGGTTCAATCTTGCGGTGTCCTTTCCCAGTGACAGTAGGGGCAGCAAGGCACGTATTGTATTGTTGCCATCAAGGATAAAAAGATAGGGTTTATATCATATTGCTTGAGTTTATCCCTCTACATCATGTCATCTTTCTTAATGTGTTACTCTATTCTTATGAACTTAATACTCTAGATGCATCCTGGATAGCGGTCGATGTGTGGAGGATCTACTTGACACGGACGTGATGCCTATATTCATGATCATTGCCTTAGATATCTTCATAACTATGCACTTTTCTGTCAATTGCTCGGCAGTAATTTGTTCACCCACTTTAATACATGCTATCCTGAGAGAAGCCGCTTGTCGGAGTAAACGACCACGGGTAGCCTCATCTGCTCCCCATGGTAATTCAAGACATCGGGGCCAGCTGCGCTCCTCAAGTCTTAAGGACAAAGAGCCGCCTTCTCGGGGCCGCCTGGTCCAAGCGGCCGGCTACCAGAGGGCGGCGGTCCTCAGAAGAAAGCCATGAGACGGGCCGACTCCTAGCAGGCGGCCTCCAGAGAGGCCGACTCCTAGTAGGCGGCCCCTCATGCCCTCAAAGTTAGCACCCACATAATTACGACGAGACGGGGCGTGGCTACAATGCAGCCTGCAACCCCTAAATCCCGGGCAGGGCGTGGCCACAATGCAGCATATCGGGCGGACATCCCTCGCCCGGCGCGGCACTGTTGCCACATAGCCCATGACATCACTCATGATAGAAAAGTCCATGCTCCCACTACGGGCTGTCGGTACGGCCCGCAGGCGGCGGGCCCTACCTGCCTGTGAGAAGCTAGAAGGCGGCGAGCTCCGACCAGTCGGCACGGGGGGAGGCCGACTCCCAGCAGGCGGCCCCCTCCCTCAAAGTCTATGCATCATTAATCAGAAGAGACGGGGAGTGGCTACAATGGACGCCCGTCCAGCGGCGGTACTGTAGCCACGCCTTCCCCGACAAAGCACACATCATCAGTGGCATTGCCACAGTGCTAAGTGCTACCTCTTGAGCATGCCTTGGTTTTCCCTTAAAGAGGAAAGGGTGATGCAACAAAGTAGCGTAAGTATTTCCCTCAGTTTTTGAGAAGCAAGGTATCAATCCAGTAGGAGACTACACGCAAGTCGCCTAGTACCTGCACAAACAAACAAGAACCTCGCAACCAACGCGATAAAGGGGTTGTCAATCCCTTCACGGTCACTTACGAAAGTGAGATCTGAGAAAGACAATAAGATAAATATTTTTGGTATTTTTGTTGTATAGATTGAAAAGTAAAGATTGCAAAATAAATAGTAAACTAGAATTGTAGATCGGAAACTTATATGATGTAAAGTAGACCCGGGGGCCATAGGTTTCACTAGTGGCTTCTCTCAAGATAGCATATATTACGGTGGGTGAACAAATTACTGCTGAGAAATTGATAGAAAAGCACATAGTTATGATGATATCTAGGCATGATCATGAACATAGGCATCACATCCGTGTCAATTAGACCAAAGTGATTCTGCATCTACAACTATTACTCCACACATCGACCGCTATCCAGCATGCATCTAGAGTATTAAGTTCATAAGAACAGAGTAACACATTAGGCAAGATGGCATGATGTAAAGGGATAAACTCAAGCAATATGATATAAACCCCATATTTTTATCCTCGATGGCAACAATACAATATGTGCCTTGCTACCCCTGCTGTCACTGGGAAAGGACACCACAAGATTGAACCCAAAGCTAAGCACTTCTCCCATTGCAAGAAAGATCAATCTAGTAGGCCAAACCAAACTGATAATTCGAAGAGACTTGCAAAGATATCAAATCATGCATATAAGAATCCAGAGAAGTATCAAATATTGTTCATAGATAATCTTAATCATAAACCCACAATTCATCGGATCTCAGCAAACACACCGCAAAAAGAATTACATCGAATAGATCTCCAAGAACATCAAGGAGAACTTTGTATTGAGATCCAAAGAGAGAGAAGAATCCATCTAGATAATAACTATGGACCCGAAGGTTTGTGGTAAACTACTCACACATCATCGGAGAGGCTATGGTGTTGATGTAGAAGCCCTTCGTGATCGAATCCCCCTCCGGTAGATCGCCGGAAAAGGTCCCCAGATGGGATCTCACGGGTACAGAAGGTTGCAGCGGTGGAAAACTAGTTTCGTGGCTCCCCCTGATGTTTTCAGGGTATAAGAGTATATATAGGCGTAAGAAGTAGGTCGGTGGACCTGCGAGGGGCCCACAAGGGTGGGGGCGCGCCGCCCTACATCATGGCCGCCTCGCTGCTTCCTTGACCTCCACTCCAAGTCTCATGAATTGCATGTGTTCCTAAAAAGATCCTCACGAAGGTTTCATTCCGTTTGGATTCGGCTTGATATTCCTTTTCTGCGAAACACTGAAATAGGCAAAAAAACATCAATTTGCACTGCGCCTTCGGTTAATAGGTTAGTCCCAAAAATAATATAAAAGTGCATAATAAAGCCCATTAAACATCCAAAATAGATAATATAATAGCATGGAACAATCAAAAATTATAGATAGGTTAGAGACGCATCAAGCATCCCCAAGCTTAATTCCTACTCATCCTCGAGTAGGTAAATGATAAAAACAAAAAATTTGATGTGAAATGCCACCTAACATAATTTTCAATGTGTTTTCTTTATTGCGACATGAATGTTTAGATCCAAAAGATTCTAGACAGAAGTTTAATATTGACATAAAAATAATAATACTTCAAGCAAACCAAGCAATTATGTCTTATCAAAATAACATAGCCAAAGAAAGCTTATCCCTACAAAATCATATAGTTTGGCCATGCTTCATTTTCGTCACACAAAAATGCTCCCATTATGCACAACCCTGATGACAAGCCAAGCAATTGTTTCATACTTTAGCCTTTTCAAACTCTTTCAACTTTCATGCAATATATGAGCGCGAGTGAAAGAACATGCGGTGCCCCCATGTTTGGTTTTGGTAATTGATGACAATCTCTATGGACTAATGGTTGCCTTGAGTTATATTTGAAGGTTTTGTCCATAGGCTTTTCTTGGAGTACATGTGTTGGTTTCAAGGAGAGTTTGTGTCGACCAAGGTGCTATTCAAGGAATTACCTAAAGATTGGTCTTGTGAGAGGTTGATCAAGACTATGTCAAAGAGTGAATAAAGTTGATCAACCCACAAAGCGTAGATGTACCGAGAGGGATCAAGTGATCCCGTGGTACGGTAAGCATTGTCAATTACGTTTTGTGTACTAACCCATGGTCTTCGTGAGATTTCTTTGTGGGGTTAGGTTGCCGTGTGCAAGTTCAAGTGGAGCATCATGAAGAGATCAAATGCTTGAAGCTTGCCGTCCATTGTGGTAACAATGGATTCATGAAGATGTGCGGAAGAGTGGCTCATCCATAATGGAGTATGGGGAGCAATCAACTAGTCTTCATCGAGCCAACACAATCAAGGTGGTTGAGCTTGCGTTGAGCTTGGGGAGCAATCAACTAGTCTTCTTAGCCTGCAAACTAAGGAGAGAAGCTCAATTGTTGAGCTTGTGCTCAGATTGTCTGAGTGCAACAATCACTTGAATCGAGTGGGAGTTGATCTTCCAAATGAGATAGTGATGTTTCTCCAAAGTCATTGCCACCAAGCTGCTAGAGCTTCGTGATGAACTATAACATATCAGGGATAGATATGATGATCCTTGAGGTATTCGCGATGTTTGACACCGCGAAAGTAGAAATCAAGAAGGAGCATCAATTGTTGATGGTTGGTGAAACCACTAGTTTCAAGATGGGCAAGGGCAAGAAGGGATACTTCATGAAACGGCAAATCAGCTGCTGCACCAGTGAAGAAACCCGAGGTTGAACCCAAACCCGAGACTAAGTGCTTCTGTGATAAGGGGAATAGCCGCTGGAGCAGAATTACCCTAGATACTTGGTAGATAAGAAGGCTGGCAAGGTCGATAAAAGTATATTGGATATACATTGTGTTGATGTGTACTTTACTAGTACTCCTAGTAGCACCAGGGTATTAGATACCGGTTCGGTTGCTAAGTGTTAGTAACTCGAAATAAAAGCTACGGAATAAAACGGAGACTAGCTAAAGGTGAGCTGACGATATGTGTTGGAAGTGTTTCCAATGTTGATATGATCAAGCATCGCATGCTCCCTCTACCATCGAGATTTGGTGTTTGCGTTGAGCATAGACATGATTGGATTATGTCTATCGCAATACGGTTATTCATTTAAAGAGAATAATGGTTACTCTGTTTATTTGAATAATACCTTCAATGGTCTTGCACCTAAAATGAATGGTTTATTGAATCTCGATCGTAGTGATACACATTTTCATGCCAAAAGATATAAGATAGTAATGATAGTACCACTTACTTGTGGCACTTCCATGTAAGTCATAATGGTATAAAACGCATGAAGAAGCTCCATGTTGATGGATCTTTGGACTCACTCGTTTTTGAAAAGTTTGAGACATGCGAACCATGTCTATTGGTGTATATGCATGAAGAAACTCCATGCAAATGGACCGTTTGGACTCGCTTGATTTTGAATCACTTGAGATATGCAAATCATACCACATGGGCAAGATGACTGAAAAGCCTCGTTTTCAGTAAGATGGAACAAGATAGCAACTTGTTGGAAGTAACACATTTTGATGTGTCCAATCCAATGAGTGCTGAGGCATGCAGTGAATATCGTTATGATCTTACTTCACAGATGATTCGAGTAGATGTTGAGAATATTTACTTGATGAAACACAAAGTCTGAATTATTGAATGGTTCAAGTAATTTTAGAGTGAAGTTGAAGATCATTGTGACAAGAGGATAAAATGTCTATGATATGATCATAGAGATGAATATCTGAGTCACGAGTTTTGGCACGCAATTAAGACATTGTGGAAATTGTTTTGCAATTAATACCGCCTGGAACACCATAGTGTGATGGTGTGTCCGAACATCATAGTTGCACCCTATTGGATATGGTGCGTACCATGATGTCTCTTATCGAATTACCACTATCGTTCATGGGTTAGGCATTAGAGACAACCACATTCACTTTAAATAGGGCACCACGTAATTCCGATGAGATGACACCGTATGAATTATGGTTTAGAGAAACCTAAGTTGTCGTTTCTTAAAGGTTTGGGGCTGCGACGCTTATGTGAAAAAGTTTCAGGATTAAGCTCGAACCCAAAGCGGATAAAATACATCTTCATAGGACACCCAAAACAGTTGGGTATACCTCCTAATTCAGATCCGAAAGCAATATGAATTGTTTCTTGAATCGGGTCCTTTCTCGAGGAAAGGTTTCTCTCGGAAGAGTTGAGTGGGAGGATGGTGGAGACTTGATGAGGTTATTGAACCGTCTCTTCAACTAGTGTGTGGCAGGGCACAGGAAGTTGTTCCCGTGGCACCTACACCAATTGAAGTGGAAGCTTATGATATTGATCATGAAGTTTCGGATCAAATCACTGCCGTACCTCGTAGGGTGACAAGGATACGTACTACTTCAGAGTGGTACGGTAATCCTGTCTTGGAAGTCATGTTGCTAGACAACAATGAACCTACGAGCTATGGAGAAGCGATGGTGGGCCCGGATTCCGATAAATGGCTTGAGGCCATAAAATCCGAGAACGGATCCATGGACTTTGGTGGACTTGCCCGATGATCGGCAAGCCATTAAGATAAATGGATCTTTAAGAAGAAGACGGACGTGGATGGTAATGTCACCGTCCATGAAGCTCGACTTGTGGCGAAAAGTTTTTCACAAGTTCAAGGAGTTGACTACGATGAGATTTTCTCATCCGTAGCGATGCTTAAGTCCGTCGGAATCATGTTAGCATTAGCTGCATTTATGAAATCTGGCAGACGGATGTCAAAACGAGTTTCCTTACCAGTTTTCGTAAGGAAAGGTTGTATGTAATACAATCAGAAAGTTTTTGTCGATCCTAAGGATGCTAAAAGGTATGCAAAGCTCCAGCAATCCTTCTAAGGACTGGAGTGAGCATCTCGGAGTTGGAATGTTTGCTTTGATGATGATCAAAATTTTGGGTTTGTACAAAGTTTATGAGAAACTTGTATTTCCAAAGAAGTGAGTGGGAGCACTATAGAATTTCTGATGAGTATATGTTGTTGACATATTGATGATCAGAGATGATGTAGAATTTCTAGAAAGCATATAGGGTTTTTTGAAAGGTGTTTTTCAATGGAAAGCCTGGATTAAGCTACTTGAACATTGAGCATCAAGATCTATAAGGATAGATCAAAATTCTTAATAATACTTTCAAATGAGCACATACCTTGACATGATCTTGAAGGTGTTCAAGATGGATCAGTCAAAGAAGAAGTTCTTGCCTGAATTGTAAGGTACGAAGTTAAGACTTAAAGCTCGACCACGACAGAATAGAGAGAAAGGACGAAGGTCGTCCCCTATGCTTAAGACGTAGGCTCTTCAGTATGCTATGCTGTGTACCGCACCTGAAGTGTGCCTTGCCATGAGTCAGTCAAGGGGTACAAGAGTGATCCAAGAATGGCTCACAGGACAGCGGTCAAAGTTATCCTTAGTAACTAGTGGACTAAGGAATTTTCTCGATTATGGAGGTGGTAAAAGAGTTCGTCGTAAAGGTTACGACGATGCAAGCTTGACACCTATCCGGATAGCTCTGAGTAGAGAGACCGGATACATATAATGGAGCAATAATTTAGAATAGCTCCAAGTAGAACAGTTGTTTGGAATAGCTCCAAATAGAGCGTGGTAGCTGCATCTAGGAGATGACATAGAGATTTGTAAAGCACACACGGATCTGAAAGGTTCAGACCCGTTGACTAAAACCTCTCTCACAAGCAACATGATCAAACATAAAACTCATTGAGTGTTAATCACATAGTGATGTGAACTAGACTACTGACTCTAGTAAACTCTTGGGTATTAGTCACATGGCGATGTGACCTGTGAGTGTTAATCACATGGCGATGTGAACTAGATTATTGACTCTAGTGCAAGTGGGAGACTGTTGGAAATATGCCCTAGAGGCAATAATAAAAGTATTATTATTATATTTCCTTGTTCATGATAATTGTCTTTTATTCATGCTATAACTGTATTATCCGGAAATCGTAATACACGTGTGAATACATAGACCACAATATGTCCCTAGTGAGCCTCTAGTTGACTAGCTCGTTGTGATCAACAGATAGTCATGGTTTCCTGGCTATGGACATTGGATGTCGTTGATAACGGGATCACATCATTAGGAGAATGATGTGATGGACAAGACCCAATCCTAAGACTAGCACAAAAGATCGTGTAGTTCATTTGCTAGAGCTTTGCCAATGTCAAGTATCTCTTCCTTTGACCATGAGATCGTGTAACTCCTGGATACCGTAGGAGTGCTTTGGGTGTATCAAACGTCACAACGTAACTGGGTGACTATAAAGGTGCACTACAGGTATCTCCGAAAGTATCTATTGTTTTATGCGGATCGAGACTGGGATTTGTCACTCCGTGTAAACGGAGAGGTATCTCTGGGCCCACTCGGTAGGACATCATCATATGCGCAATGTGACCAAGGAGTTGATCACGGGATGATGTGTTACGGAACGAGTAAAGTGACTTGCCGGTAACGAGATTGAACAAGGTATTGGATACCGACGATCGAATCTCGGGCAAGTAACATACCGATAGACAAAGGGAATTGAATACGGGATTGATTGAGTCCTTGACATCGTGGTTCATCCGATGAGATCATCGTGGAACATGTGGGAGCCAACATGGGTATCCAGATCCCGCTGTTGGTTATTGACCGGAGAACGTCTCGGTCATGTCTGCATGTCTCCCGAACCCGTAGGGTCTACACACTTAAGGTTCGATGACGCTAGGGTTATAAAGGAAGCTTGTATGTGGTTACCGAATGTTGTTCGGAGTCCCGGATGAGATCCCGGACGTCACGAGGAGTTCCGGAATGGTCCGGAGGTAAAGATTTATATATAGGAAGTCCTGTTTCGGCCATCGGGACAAGTTTCGGGGTCATCGGTATTGTACCGGGACCACCGGAAGGGTCCCGGGGGCCCACCGGGTGGGGCCACCTGCCCCGGGGGGCCACATGGGCTGTAGGGGGTGCGCCTTGGCCTACATGGGCCAAGGGCACCAGCCCCAAGAGGCCCATGCGCCTAGGGAACCCTAGAGGGAAGAGTCCTCAAGGGGGAAGGCACCTCCGAGGTGCCTTGGGGAGGATGGACTCCTCCCCCCCCTCTTGGCCGCACCCCAAAACCCATCTAGGGCTGGCCGCCGCCCCTAGGGGTGGGAAACCCTAAAGGGGGCGCAGCCCTCCCCTTCCCCTATATATATGAGGCCTAGGGGCTGCCCATAACACGCGATTTGATCTCTCGTTGGTGCAGCCCTGCCCCTCTCCCTCCTCCTCTTCTCCCATGGTGCTTGGCGAAGCCCTGCGGGATTGCCACGCTCCTCCACCACCACCACGCCGTTGTGCTGCTGCTGGATGGAGTCTTCCTCAACCTCTCCCTCTCTCCTTGCTGGATCAAGGCGTGGGAGACGTCACCGGGCTGTACGTGTGTTGAACGCGGAGGTGCCGTCCGTTCGGCACTTGATCATCGGTGATCTGAATCACGACGAGTACGACTCCATCAACCCCGTTCACTTGAACGCTTCCGCTTAGCGATCTACAAGGGTATGTAGATGCACTCCCCTTTCTACTCGTTGCTGGTCTCTCCATAGATAGATCTTGGTGTTACGTAGGAAATTTTTGAATTTCTGCTACGTTCCCCAACAGTGGCATCATGAGCTAGGTCTATTGCGTAGATTCTTTGCACGAGTAGAACACAAAGTAGTTGTGGGCGTTGATGTTGTTCAATATGCTTACCGTTACTAGTCCAATCTTGTTTCGACGGTATTGTGGGATGAAGCGGCCCGGACCGACCTTACACGTACTCTTACGTGAGACAGGTTCCACCGATTGACATGCACTTGGTGCATAAGGTGGCTAGCGGGTGCCAGTCTCTCCCACTTTAGTCGGAACGGATTCGATGAAAAGGGTCCTTATGAAGGGTAAATAGCAATTGGCATATCACGTTGTGGTTTTGCGTAGGTAAGAAACGTTCTTGCTAGAAACCCATAGCAGCCACGTAAAACATGCAAACAACAATTAGAGGACGTCTAACTTGTTTTTGCAGGGTATGCTATGTGATGTGATATGGCCAAGAAGAATGTGATGAATGATATGTGATGTATGAGATTGATCATGTTCTTGTAATAGGATTCACGACTTGCATGTCGATGAGTATGACAACCGGCAGGAGCCATAGGAGTTGTCTTTATTTTTTGTATGACCTGCGTGTCATTGAAGAACGCCATGTAAACTACTTTACTTTATTGCTAAACGCGTTAGTCATAGAAGTAGAAGTAGTCGTTGGCGTGACAACTTCATGAAGACACGATGATGGAGATCATGATGATGGAGATCATGGTGTCATGCCGGTGACAAGATGATCATGGAGCCCCGAAGATGAAGATCAAAGGAGCTATATGATATTGGCCATATCATGTCACTACTCTATTTGATTGCATGTGATGTTTATCATGTTTATGCATCTTGTTTACTTAGGACGACGGTAGTAAATAAGATGATCCCTTACAAAATTTCAAGAAGTGTTCTCCCCTAACTGTGCACCGTTGCTACAGTTCGTCGCTTCTAAGCACCACGTGATGATCGGGTGTGATGGATTCTTACGTTCACATACAACGGGTGTAAGACAGTTTTACACAGCGAAAACACTTAGGGTTAACTTGACGAGCCTAGCATGTGCAGACATGGCCTCGGAACACGGAGACCGAAAGGTCGAGCATGAGTCGTATAGTAGATACGATCAACATGAAGATGTTCACCGATGATGACTAGTCCGTCTCACGTGATGATCGGACACGGCCTAGTTGACTCGGATCATGTGATCACTTAGATGACCAGAGGGATGTCTATCTGAGTGGGAGTTCATAAGATGAACTTAATTATCCTGAACATAGTCAAAAGACCTTTTGCAAATTATGTCGTAGCTCGCGCTTTAGTTCTACTGTTTTAGATATGTTCCTAGAGAAAATATAGTTGAAAGTTGACAGTAGCGATTATGCGGACAGTAGAAGCTTATGTCCTTAATGCACCGCTTAGTGTGCTGAACCCCAAACGTCGTTTGTGGATGTTGCGAACATCGGACATACACGTTTTGATAACTACGTGATAGTTCAGTTAAATGGTTTAAGTAGAGGCACCAAAGACGTTTTCGAAACGTCGCGGAACATATGAGATGTTTCGAGGGCTGAAATTGGGATTTCAGGCTCGTGCCCACGTCAAGAGGTATAAGACCTCCGACGATTTTCTTAGCCTGCAAACTAAGGAGAGAAGCTCAATTGTTGAGCTTGTGCTCAGATTGTCTGAGTGCAACAATCACTTGAATCGAGTGGGAGTTGATCTTCCAGATGAGATAGTGATGTTTCTCCAAAGTCATTGCCACCAAGCTGCTAGAGCTTCGTGATGAACTATAACATATCAGGGATAGATATGATGATCCTTGAGGTATTCGCGATGTTTGACACCGCGAAAGTAGAAATCAAGAAGGAGCATCAATTGTTGATGGTTGGTGAAACCACTAGTTTCAAGAAGGGCAAGGGCAAGAAGGGATACTTCATGAAACGGCAAATCAGCTGCTGCACCAGTGAAGAAACCCGAGGTTGAACCCAAACCCGAGACTAAGTGCTTCTGTGATAAGGGGAATAGCCACTGGAGCAGAATTACCCTAGATACTTGGTAGATGAGAAGGCTGGCAAGGTCGATAGAAGTATATTGGATATACATTATGTTAATGTGTACTTTACTAGTACTCCTAGTAGCACCAGGGTATTAGATACCGGTTCGGTTGCTAAGTGTTAGTAACTCGAAATAAAAGCTACGGAATAAAACGGAGACTAGCTAAAGGTGAGCTGACGATATGTGTTGGAAGTGTTTCCAATGTTGATATGATCAAGCATCGCACGCTCCCTCTACCATCGAGATTTGGTGTTTGCGTTGAGCATAGACATGATTGGATTATGTCTATCGCAATACGGTTATTCATTTAAAGAGAATAATGGTTACTCTATTTATTTGAATAATACCTTCAATGGTCTTGCACCTAAAATGAATGGTTTATTGAATCTCGATCGTAGTGATACACATTTTCATGCCAAAAGATATAAGATAGTAATGATAGTACCACTTACTTGTGGCACTGCCATGTAAGTCATAATGGTATAAAACGCATGAAGAAGCTCCATGTTGATGGATCTTTGGACTCACTCATTTTTGAAAAGTTTGAGACATGCGAACCATGTCTATTGGTGTATATGCATGAAGAAACTCCATGCAAATGGACCGTTTGGACTCACTTGATTTTGAATCACTTGAGATATGCAAATCATACCACATGGGCAAGATGACTGAAAAGCCTCGTTTTCAGTAAGATGGAACAAGATAGCAACTTGTTGGAAGTAACACATTTTGATGTGTCCAGTCCAATGAGTGCTGAGGCATGCAGTGAATATCGTTATGATCTTACTTCACAGATGATTCGAGTAGATGTTGAGAATATTTACTTGATGAAACACAAGTCTGAATTATTGAATGGTTCAAGTAATTTCAGAGTGAAGTAGAAGATCATTGTGACAAGAGGATAAAATGTCTATGATATGATCATAGAGATGAATATCTGAGTTACGAGTTTTGGCACACAATTAAGACATTGTGGAAATTGTTTCGCAATTAATACCGCCTGGAACACCATAGTGTGATGGTGTGTCCGAACATCATAGTTGCACCCTATTGGATATGGTGCGTACCATGATGTCTCTTATCGAATTACCACTATCGTTCATGGGTTAGGCATTAGAGACAACCACATTCACTTTAAATAGGGCACCACGTAATTCCGATGAGATGACACCGTATGAATTATGGTTTAGAGAAACCTAAGTTGTCGTTTCTTAAAGGTTTGGGGCTGCGACGCTTATGTGAAAAAGTTTCAGGATTAAGCTCGAACCCAAAGCGGATAAAATGCATCTTCATAGGACACCCAAAACAGTTGGGTATACCTCCTAATTCAGATCCGAAAGCAATATGAATTGTTTCTAGAATCGGGTCCTTTCTCGAGGAAAGGTTTCTCTCGAAAGAGTTGAGTGGGAGGATGGTGGAGACTTGATGAGGTTATTGAACCGTCTCTTCAACTAGTGTGTGGCAGGGCACAGGAAGTTGTTCCTGTGGCACCTACACCAATTGAAGTGGAAGCTTATGATATTGATCATGAAGCTTCGGATCAAGTCACTACCGAACCTCGTAGGGTGACAAGGATACGTACTACTTCAGAGTGGTACGGTAATCCTGTCTTGGAAGTCATGTTGCTAGACAACAATGAACCTACGAGCTATGGAGAAGCGATGGTGGGCCCGGATTCCGATAAATGGCTCGAGGCCATAAAATCCGAGAACGGATCCATGGACTTTGGTGGACTTGCCCGATGATCGGCAAGCCATTAAGATAAATGGATCTTTAAGAAGAAGACGGACGTGGATGGTAATGTCACCGTCCATGAAGCTCGACTTGTGGCGAAAAGTTTTTCACAAGTTCAAGGAGTTGACTACGATGAGATTTTCTCATCCGTAGCGATGCTTAAGTCCGTCGGAATCATGTTAGCATTAGCTGCATTTATGAAATCTGGCAGATGGATGTCAAAACGAGTTTCCTTACCAGTTTTCGTAAGGAAAGGTTGTATGTAATACAATCAGAAAGTTTTTGTCGATCCTAAGGATGCTAAAAGGTATGCTAGCTCCAGCGATCCTTCTAAGGACTGGAGTGAGCATCTCGGAGTTGGAATGTATGCTTTGATGATGATCAAAGATTTTGGGTTTGTACAAAGTTTATGAGAAACTTGTATTTCCAAAGAAGTGAGTGGGAGCACTATAGAATTTCTGATGAGTATATGTTGTTGACATATTGATGATCAGAGATGATGTAGAATTTCTAGAAAGCATATAGGGTTATTTTGAAAGGTGTTTTTCAATGGAAAGCCTGGATTAAGCTACTTGAACATTGAGCATCAAGATCTATAAGGATAGATCAAAATGCTTAATAATACTTTCAAATGAGCACATACCTTGACATGATCTTGAAGGTGTTCAAGATGGATCAGTCAAAGAAGAAGTTCTTGCCTGAGTTGTAAGGTACGAAGTTAAGACTTAAAGCTCGACCACGGCAGAATAGAGAGAAAGGACGAAGGTCGTCCCCTATGCTTAAGACGTAGGCTCTTCAGTATGCTATGCTGTGTACCGCACCTGAAGTGTGCCTTGCCATGAGTCAGTCAAGGGGTACAAGAGTGATCCAAGAATGGATCATAGGACAGCGGTCAAAGTTATCCTTAGTAACTAGTGGACTAAGGAATTTTCTCGATTATGGAGGTGGTAAAAGAGTTCGTCGTAAAGGTTACGTCGATGCAAGCTTAACACCTATCCGGATAGCTCTGAGTAGAGATACCGGATACATATAATGGAGCAACAATTTAGAATAGCTCCAAGTAGAACAGTTATTTGGAATAGCTCCAAATAGAGCGTGGTAGCTGCATCTAGGAGATGACATAGAGATTTGTAAAGCACACACGGATCTGAAAGGTTCAGACCTGTTGACTAAAACCTCTCTCACAAGCAACATGATCAAACATAAAACTCATTGAGTGTTAATCACATAGTGATGTGAACTAGACTACTGACTCTAGTAAACTCTTGGGTATTAGTCACATGGCGATGTGACCTGTGAGTGTTAATCACATGGCGATGTGAACTAGATTATTGACTCTAGTGCAAGTGGGAGACTGTTGGAAATATGCCCTAGAGGCAATAATAAAAGTTATTATTATATTTCCTTGTTCATGATAATAGTCTTTTATTCATGCTATAACTGTATTATCCGGAAATCGTAATACACGTGTGAATACATAGACCACAATATGTCCCTAGTGAGCCTCTAGTTGACTAGCTCGTTGTGATCAACAGATAGTCATGGTTTCCTGGCTATGGACATTGGATGTCGTTGATAACGGGATCACATCATTAGGAGAATGATGTGATGGACAAGACCCAATCCTAAGACTAGCACAAAAGATCGTGTAGTTCATTTGCTAGAGCTTTGCCAATGTCAAGTATCTCTTCCTTTGACCATGAGATCGTGTAACTCCTGGATACCGTAGGAGTGCTTTGGGTGTATCAAACGTCACAACGTAACTGGGTGACTATAAAGGTGCACTACAGGTATCTCCGAAAGTATCTATTGTTTTATGCGGATCGAGACTGGGATTTGTCACTCCGTGTAAACGGAGAGGTATCTCTGGGCCCACTCGGTAGGACATCATCATATGCGCAATGTGACCAAGGAGTTGATCACGGGATGATGTGTTACGGAACGAGTAAAGTGACTTGCCGGTAACGAGATTGAACAAGGTATTGGATACCGACGATCGAGTCTCGGGCAAGTAACATACCGATAGACAAAGGGAATTGAATACGGGATCGATTGAGTCCTTGACATCGTGGTTCATCCGATGAGATCATCGTGGAACATGTGGGAGCCAACATGGGTATCCAGATCCCGCTGTTGGTTATTGACCGGAGAACGTCTCGGTCATGTCTGCATGTCTCCCGAACCCGTAGGGTCTACACACTTAAGGTTCGATGACGCTAGGGTTATAAAGGAAGCTTGTATGTGGTTACCGAATGTTGTTTGGAGTCCCGGATGAGATCCCGGACGTCACGAGGAGTTCCGGAATGGTCCGGAGGTAAAGATTTATATATAGGAAGTCCTGTTTCGGCCATCGGGACAAGTTTCGGGGTCATCGGTATTGTACCGGGACCACCGGAAGGGTCCCGGGGGCCCACCGGGTGGGGCCACCTGCCCCGGGGGGCCACATGGGCTGTAGGGGGTGCGCCTTGGCCTACATGGGCCAAGGGCACCAGCCCCAAGAGGCCCATGCGCCTAGGGAACCCTAGAGGGAAGAGTCCTCAAGGGGGAAGGCACCTCCGAGGTGCCTTGGGGAGGATGGACTCCTCCCCCCCCTCTTGGCCGCACCCCAAAACCCATCTAGGGCTGGCCGCCGCCCCTAGGGGGTGGGAAACCCTAAAGGGGGCGCAGCCCCCCTTCCCCCTATATATATTGAGGCATGGGGCTGCCCATAACACGCGATTTGATCTCTCGTTGGTGCAGCCCTGCCCCTCTCCCTCCTCCTCTTCTCCCATGGTGCTTGGCGAAGCCCTGCTGGATTGCCACGCTCCTCCATCACCACCACGCCGTTGTGCTGCTGCTGGATGGCGTCTTCCTCAACCTCTCCCTCTCTCCTTGCTGGATCAAGGCGTGGGAGACGTCACCGGGCTGTACGTGTGTTGAACGCGGAGGTGTCGTCCGTTCGGCACTTGATCATCGGTGATCTGAATCACGACGAGTACGACTCCATCAACCCCGTTCACTTGAACGCTTCCGCTTAGCGATCTACAAGGGTATGTAGATGCACTCCCCTTTCTACTCGTCGCTGGTCTCTCCATAGATAGATCTTGGTGTCACGTAGGAATTTTTTTGAATTTCTGCTACGTTCCCCAACATGTTGACCTTCTTCGAGCTTGCTAACTCTCAATCCCTCCATGGATTCTTGCTAGTTTTTGAGGGAAAAGAGAGAGGAGATCTAGATCCACATTTCCACCAATCACTTTCTCCTCTATGTGAGGGGAACCCCTTGGATCTAGATCTTGGAGTTCCTGGTGTTCTCTTTCTTGTTCTTCCTCTCATTTTCCTCCCTAGCATTAGTTGCTTCGGTGGGATTTGAGAGAGAAGGACTTGGGCACTCTGTGTGCCCTTGCCATTGCATTTGGTGCATCGGTTTGAGTTCTCCATGGTGATACGTGGAAGTTACAAGTTGAGAAGCTTATTATTCTTGGGTGCTTGGTACCCTTGAGCTTGTTCCTCTTGGGTGCCTAGGCGCCCAAGACGGTTGGTGGTGTTCGGAGCTCAATCATTGTGGTGTAAAGCTCCGAGCAAGCGTCGAGGTCTCCAATTAGGTTGTGGAGATCGCCCCGAGCAATTTGACGGGTTCCGGTGACCGCCCCCAAGGGTTGCGAAAGTGTACGGGTTCGGTGACCACCCCCAAGGGTTGCCATTTGTACGGGTTCGGTGACCGCCCTCAAGGGTCCCTTGGTGGAATCACGGCATCTTGCATTGTGCGAGGGCGTGAGGAGATTACGGTGGCCCTAGTGGCTTCTTGGGGAGCATTGTGCCTCCACACCGCTCCAAACGGAGATTATCATCCGCAAGGGTGTGAACTTCGGGATACATCTTGTCTCCGTGTGCCTCGGTTATCTCTTACCCGAGCCCTTTACTTATGCACTTTACTTTGTGATAGCCATATTGTTTCTTGTCTTATAGCTTGCTATCACCTAGTAGTTTGTATTGCTTAGCATAGGTTGTTGGTGCACATAGGTGAGCCTAGTTGTTGTAGGTTTTGTGCTTGACAAATTAACTGCTAGGTTTATTCCGCATTTGTTCTAGCCTAAACCGTAATTATTTTAAAACGCCTATTCACCCCCCTCTAGGCGACATCCACGATCTTTCAGTGAGCCATGGACATAGCACTATGGGTGGAATAGAATATGATGATGGAGGTTGTGTGAGAAGACAAAAAGGGAGAAAGTCTCACATTGACGCGGCTAATCGACGGGCTATGGAGATGCCCATCAATTGATGTCAATGCATGGAGTAGGGATTGCCATGCAATAGATGCACTAGAGCTATAAATATATGAAAGCTCAACAAAAGAAACTAAGTGGGAGTGCATCCAACTTGCTTGCTCACGAAGACCTAGGGCATTTTGAGGAAGCCCAATATTGGAATATACAAGCCAAGTTCTATAATGAAAAATTCCCACTAGTATATGAAAGTGACAACATAAGAGACTCTCTATCATGAAGATCATGGTGCTACTTTGAAGCACAAGTATGGAAAAAGGATAGTAACATTTCCCCTTCTCTCTTTTTCTGTCATTTTTTTTCTTTCTCTTTTTTTTTGAAGAACTTTCCTCACATGGGACAATGCTCTAATAATGAAAATCATCACACTTTTATTTACTTACAACTCAAGAATTACAACTCAATACTTAGAACAAAATATGACTCTATGTGAGTGCCTCCGGCGGTGTACCAGGATATGCAATGAATCAAGAGTGACATGTATGAAAGAATTATGAAGGTGGCTTTGCCACAAATACGATGTCAACTACGTGATCATGCAAAGCAATATGACAATGATGGAGCGTGTCATAATAAACGGAACGGTGGAAAGTTGCATGGCAATGTATCTCAGAATGGCTATGGAAATGCCATAATAGGTAGGTATGGTGGCTGTTTTGAGGAAGATATAAGGAGGCTTATGTGTGATAGAGCGTATCATATCATGGGGTTTGGATGCACCGGCGAAGTTTGCACCGACTCTCGAGGAGAGAAAGGGCAATGCACGGTACCGAAGAGGCTAGCAATGATGGAAGGGTGAGAGTGCGTATAATCCATGGAATTGACATTAGTCATAAAGAACTCACATACTTATTGCAAAAATCTACAAGTCATCAAAACCAAGCACTACGCGCATGCTCCTAGGGGGGTAGATTGGTAGGAAAATACCATCGCTCGTCCCCGACCGCCACTCTTAAGGAAAGCAATCAAAGAACACCTCATGCTTCAAATTTGTCACACAACGTTTACCATACGTGCATGCTACGGGACTTGCCAACTTCAACACAAGTATTTCTCAATTCCACAATTACTCGACTAGCACGACTCTAATATTAACATCTTTATATCTCAAAACAACTATCAAGTATCAAGCTTCTCATAACATTTAATGCACTCTATATGAAGGTATTTATTATACCCATCCTGGATGTCTATCATATTAGGACTAATTTTATAGCCAAAGTAAATTACCATGTTGTTCTAAAAGACTCTCAAAATAATATAAGTAAAGCATGAGTGATCAATAATTTCTATAAAAATAAAACCACCACCGTGCTCTAAAAAGATATAAGCGAAGCACTAGAGCAAAAATTATCTAGCTCAGAAGATATACATGAAGCACATAGAGAATTCTAATAAATTTTGATTCATGTGTGTCTCTCCCAAAAGGTGTGTACATCAAGGATGATTGTGGTAAACTAAAAAGAAAAGACTCAAATCATACAAGACACTCCAAGCAAAACACATATCATGTGGTGAATAAAAATATAGCCTCAAGTAAAGTTACCGATAGATGAAGACGAAAGAGGGGATGCCTTTCGGGGCATCCCCAAGATTAGGATTTTGGTTGTCCTTGAATTTTACCTTGGGGTGCCTTGGGAATCCCCAAGCTTAGGCTCTTGCCACTCTTTGTTCCAAAATCCATCAAATCTTTACCCAAAAACTTGAAAACTTCACAACACAAAACTCAACAGAAAATCTCATGAGGACCATTAGTATAAGAAAACAAACCACCACTTTAATGTACTGTAACGAACTCATTATTTATTTATATTGGTGTTAAACCTACTGTATTCCAACTTCTCTATGGTTCATACCCCCCGATACTAGCCATAGATTCATCAAAATAAGCAAACAACACACGAAAAACAGAATCTGTCAAAAAACAGAACAGTCTGTAGTAATCTGTAGGTTTCGAATACTTATGTAACTCTAAACATCCTGAGAAATTAGGGTGTCCTAAATAATTTGTATATTGATCTACTGCGGTTAGAATCAGTATTTTATAGCTCTCTGGTTAAAAATGAAAATTATTCTCGTGAGCACATACTTTCTGTTTTTTTCCAGCAAGATCAAATAACAATCATCCAAGAAGATCCTAAAGGCTTTACTTGGTACAATCACTAATTAAAACATAAAAAACACAATCATAACAGAGGATAGATTATTTATTTATTACTAAACAGGAACAAAAAGCAAGAAACAAAAATAAAATTGGGTTGCCTCCCAACAAGCGCTATCGTTTAACGCCCCTAGCTAGGCATAAAAACAAGAATAGATCTAGGTATTGCCATGATAATGATAAGGCAAATCGCGAAAACTCATCTCATACTCCCTTCGTCCAGCAGCAAGTTTTCTTTGTGGCAAGCAAAAGTAATTAAAAGGCTAAATTTAATGGGACAAAAGTCCCCAAGATCAAGCTCGGGAGGTATTGGTTCCTCCTTTGGCCCCTCATATTGCACAACCAACTCATCATTATAAGCATTCTTTTGGCAAAAAGTCATGAGCCTTTGTTCAAGGGAGAAACCTGACCCATTGTTCCGGATAGCAAAATTATCATTAAGTTCAGAAATCCTGTCAACTAGAACCTCGGTAGGAACCTTTTTTCTAAGGTTTTCATTAAAAGCAACATGATCTAAAGATCGTAAGCGCATTATGTATTCTTGATAGAAAAGAATTGCTTCCATGGGAGGACGGCCGGCATCCAGTCTATAATGCGCAAAAAATTTCATTGGCCTCTTTTATTATAAATCTGAACTCATGAGCTAAAAAGATGGTAGCTGCTCGCTTAACAGAAGAATGCTCAATATTAGAAAATTCTAGAAAAATCCTCTGTATGCAAGGATGCATGTGGATAAATTGTCTTTCAAATTCAACCACAAGCATAGATATAGCATCCGCAAGACTACTACTTTTATGAAGAATAGACCCGCTCATGGTGGGCAAAGCACCGGTGCAAGTAAAGAAATCTTGAATAACTTCTTTTCCAATAATATTACCACTACCGATCCGAAACTTTTTAGTGTGTAAAATAGTAGGTTCTTCATGAGGATAATCAAAAGCATCAACGTTCCCCCGATCGTTACTATTATCCTTTTCAATGATAACCTCCCCAGTTTCATACATGCTGGCAACAAAACGAACTAAGAACGAACACACAAAAGGCAAGCGGAAAGAGACGAACGGAAGAAGGGCGAATAAAACGGGAAGGGTGAAGTGGGGGAGAGGAAAACACGAGGCAAATGGAAAATAGTGTAATGCGAGGGATAAGATTTTGTGATGGGTACTTGGTATGTCTTGGCTTGGGCCTAGATCTCCCCGGCATCGGCACCAGAAATCATTCTTGCTACCTCTTGAGCATGCGCTGGTTTTCCCTTGAAGAGGAAAACGTGATGCAGCAGAGTAGCGTAAGTATTTCCCTCAGTTTTTGAGAACCAAGATATCAATCCAGTAGGAGACTACACGCAAGTCGCCTAGAACCTGCACAAACAACCAAGAACCTCGCAGCCAACGCGATAAAGGGGTTGTCAATCCCTTCACGGTCACTTATGAAAGTGAGATCTGATAAAGATAATAAGATAAATATTTTTAGTATTTTTGTTGTATAGATTGAAAAGTAAAGATTTCAAAATAAATAGTAAACTATAATTATAGATCGGAAACTTATATGATGTAAACTAGACCCGGGGGCCATAGGTTTCACTAGTGGCTTCTCTCAAGATAGCATATATTATGGTGGGTGAACAAATTACTGCAGAGCAATTGATAGAAAAGTGCATAGTTATGATGATATCTAGGCATGATCATGAACATAGGCACATCCGTGTCAAGTAGACCAAAACGATTCTGCATCTACTACTATTACTCCATGATACGTCTCCAATGTATCTATAATTTTTGATTGTTCCATGCTATTATATTATCTATTTTGGATGTTTATGGGCTTTATTATACACTTGTATATTATTTTTGGGACTAACCTATTAATCCAGAGCCCAGTGCCAGTTTTTGTTTTTTCCCCTTGTTTTAGAGTATCGCAGAAAAGGAAAATCAAACGGAGTCCAATTGACCTGAAACTTCACGGAACTTATTTTTGGACCAGAAGAAGCCCATGGAGTATCGGAGTTCGACCAGGAGAGTTTCGGGCTGCCCACGAGGGTGGGGGTGCGCCCACCCCCCTGGGCGCGCCCCTGCCTCGTGGATAGCCCGGAGGTCCACCGACGTACTTCTTCCTCCCATATATACCCATATACCCTAAAAACATCGGGGAGCACAATAGATCGGGAGTTCCGCCGCCAGAAGCCTCCGTAGCCACCGAAAACCAATCTAGACCCGTTCCGGCACCTTGCCGGAGGGGGGAATCCCTCTCCGGTGGCCATCTTCATCATCCCGGTGCTCTCCATGATGAGGAGGGAGTAGTTCTCCCCCGGGGCGAAGGGTATGTACCAGTAGCTATGTGTTTGATCTCTCTCTCTCGTGTTCTTGAGGTGGTACGATCTTGATGTATCGCGAGCTTTGCTATTATAGTTGGATCTTATGATGTTTCTCCCCCTCTACTCTCTTGTAATGGGTTGAGTTTTCCCTTTGAAGTTATCTTATCGGATTGAGTCTTTAAGGATTTGAGAACACTTGATGTATGTATTGCATGGGATACCCGTGGTGACAATGGGGTATTCTATTGATCCACTTTATGTATGTTTTGGTGATCAACTTGCGGGTTCCGCCCATGAACCTATGCATAGGGGTTGGCACACGTTTTCATCTTGACTCTCCGGTAGAATCTTTGGGGCTGTTTGAAGTACTTTGTGTTGGTTTGAATAGATGAATCTGAGATTATATGATGCATATCGTATAATCATACCCACGGATACTTGAGGTGACATTGGAGTATCTAGGTGACATTAGGGTTTTGGTTGATTTGTGTCTTAAGGTGTTATTCTAGTACGAACTCTATGATAGATTGAACGGAAAGAATAGCTTCATGTTATTTTACTACGGACTCTTGAATAGATCGATCAGAAAGGATAACTTTGAGGTGGTTTTGTACGCTACCATAATCTCTTCGTTTGTTCTCCGCTATTAGTAACTTTGGAGTGACTCTTTGTTGCATGTTGAGGGATAGTTATGTGATCCAGTTATGTTATTATTGTTGAGAGAACTTACACTAGTGAAAGTATGAACCCTAGGCCTTATTTCCAAGCATTGCAATACCGTTTGTGCTCACTTTTATCATTAGTTACCTTGCTGTTTTTATATTTTCAGATTACAAAAACCTTTATCTACCATCCATATTGCACCTGTATCACCATCTCTTCACCGAACTAGTTCACCTATACAATTTACCATTGTATTGGGTATGTTGGGGACACAAGAGACTCTTTGGTATTTGGTTGCAGGGTTGCTTGAGAGAGACCATCTTCATCCTACGCCTCCTACGGATTGATAAACCTTAGGTCATCACTTGAGGGAAATTTGCTACTGCCCTACAAACCTCTGCACTTGGAGGCCCAACAACGTCTACAAGAAGAAGGTTGTGTAGTAGACATCTAGCTCTTTTTTGGCGCCGTTGCCGGGGAGGTTAGCGCTTGAAGGTATATCTTTAGATCTTGTAATCGAATCTTTTTGTTTCTTGTTTTAGCACTAGTTTAGTTTATAAAAGAAAACTACAAAAAAATATGGAATTTAGTTTGCCTCATACGCTTCATCTTTTTAATATCTTTCGTGAGTATGATAGAAAAGAAAAATGTGCCAAAGTGTTAGAAGAAGAATGCATTCAAATGTTTTGCATTAAATCTTTGAATAATGAGCATGATTGCAATGTTGTTAGTATGAACTCCTTGAATATCCATAGTACTAATGATGATTGCACGAGTTATGATGAAAATGTCTCCTATAAACATGTCAATTTTTGTGGAGTGCATTGGGTTTGCAAGTACACACCAAATAGGGAAGATATATATTGTAAGAGGCATAAGCATTTAGAAACTAAATTGTTGTAAGAAAGGCTAGATATTTGTGCTGAAAAATTAAATTTTCTTAGCCGTACGTGTGAACTTTGCAATGAACATGATCATTTCAGTACCCAGTGCAAATTGTTTCATGATCGTATCGTGTCCAAAAATTGTGATGACTTGATTTCTCTTGCACATCATAATGAAATTAGTTTGCTCTTGGGTTATGAAGAAATGAAATGTATAACTAAGGTTATTCCAGAATTTACCCTTTATAGAGTTCTTAATTTTGATCTAGAAGAAATTTATATGTATTGCGCGGTGAATTGCATTGAAAGTCCTTATATTGCCAATTACATAAAGAAAATAAAACAAATAGAGGATTAAGAAAATACTAATGAAAGGGAAGATACTTCCCAATATTCTCCTATTATTTCTTATGATGAATCCGGTAACAAGGAGGAGCCTTCTATTCAACCAATCTCATTAATAAGGAGCTCCAAAAAGAGGATTAAACCCACACATGATGTGAAGAAGAAAAAGAAAAAACGGAGAAGCAAAGGTAAAAAGGCATCTCTCCCAAATGATGTTGCTCCTATTACTCCTTGTGATGATGATAATTGCTATACTATTGGTGCTATCCATACTATTAATGATGAGAGCGATTATGCTTATGATATGAAAAGGCCCAAGCTTGGGGATGCTATGTTTGATGAATATGATGTTTTTGAGAATATATTTGCTACAATTAATGTTATCCCCAAGCTTGGGGAAGCTATGTTTAATGAGGATGATATTTTTAGTCTCTCAAGTTTCAATATGCAAATTTATAATGATGATAGCATGCCTCCTACTTATGATGATTATTGTGATGATACTTATGCTATAAAAAGTAGTGATGATTATATTTATAAAACTTGTCATGATTATGATTACCCTTTTTCTGAGAATTACTCCTTTAATGTGGAAACAATTTATAGTATTCGAGTCTCTTATGATACTCCCACTATTCCGAATGAGAAGAATTTTGCTTATGTGGAGAGTAGTAAATTATCTATGCTTGTAGATCATGAAAAGAATGCTTTAGGTGCTGGTTATATTGTTGAATTCATTCATGATGCTACTGAAAATTATTATGAGGGAGGAACATATGCTTGTAGGAATTGCAATAATATCAAGTTTCCTCTCTATGTGCTTAAGGTTTTGAAGTTATGCTTGTTTTGTCCTCCTATGCTAGTTGATTATGGTTCCCACAAGTTGTTTGCTCACAAAATCCCTATGCATAGGAAGTGGGTTAGACTTAAATGTGCTAGTCATATGCTTCATGATGCTCCCGTTATGTTTCAATTCTTACCTTTGTGAGCCTTATTGAAATAATCATGCCTAGCTAGGGGCGTTAAACGATAGTGCTTGTTGCGAGGCAACCCAACTTTATTTTGTTCCTTGCCTTTTGCTCCTGTTTAGTAATAAATAATTTATCTATTCTCTGTTATGATTGAGTTTTTATGTTTTAATTAGTGCTTGTGCCAAGTAGAACCTTTGGGAAGACTTGGGGAAAGTCTTTGCGATCATGCTGTAAAAAACAGAAACTTTAGCGCTCACGAGATTTGCTGCTATTTTTTATTGGAGAGTGATATTTAGTTAATTATTTTTTGCATATGATTAATAGATAAATTCCTCACGTCCAGCAATTTATTTTAGAATTTTTGGGGTTCCACAAGTATACGTTTGATCCAGATTACTACAGACTGTTCTGTTTTTGACAGATTCTGTTTTCTATGTGTTGTTTACTTATTTTGATGAATCTATGGCTAGTAAAGAGTTTATAAACCATAGAGAAGTTGGAATACAGTAGTTTTAACACCAATATAAATAAATAATGAGTTCATTATAGTACCTTGAAGTGGTGTTTTGTTTTCTTTCGCTAAACGGAGCTTACGAGTTTTCTGTTAAGTTTTGTGTTGTGAAGTTTTCAAGATTTGGGTAAAGATTCGATGGACTATGGAATAAGGAGTGGCAAGATCCTAAGATTTGGTATGCCCAAGGCACCCCAAGGTATTCAAGTACAACCAAAATCCTAAGCTTGGGGATGCCCCGGAAGGCATCCCGTCTTTCGTCTTCGTTCATCGGTAATTTTACTTGGAGCTATATTTTTATTCACCACATGATATGTGTTTTGCTTGGAGCGTCATCTTATTTTGTTTTGTTTTGCTTGCTGTTTGAATAAAATACCAAGATATGAAATTCTTAAATGTTAGAGAGTCTTCATATAGTTGCATAATTATTCGACTACTCATTGATCTTCACTTATATCTTTCGGAGTAGTTTGTTGTTGCTCTAGTGCTTCACTTATATCTTATTAGAGCACGGTGGTGGTTTTATTTTATAGAAATAGGTGAACTCTCATGCGTCACTTATATTATTTTGAGAGTCCTAAACAGCATGGTTGGTTATGAATTTAGTCCTAATATGATGGGCATCCAAGAGGGTTATAATAAAAACTTTCATATAAAGTGCATTGAATACTATGAGAAGTTTGATACTTGATGATTGTTTTGAGATATGAGGATGGTAATATTAGAGTCATGCTAGTTGAGTAGTTGTGAGTTTGAGAAATACTTGTGTTGAAGTTTGTGATTCCCGTAGCATGAATGTATGGTGAACCGTTATGTGATGAAGTCGGAGCATGATTTATTTATTGATTGCCTTCCTTATGAGTGGCGGTCGGGGACGAGCGATGGTATTTTCCTACCAATATATCCCCCTAGGAGCATGCACGTAGTACTTTGTTTCGATAACTAATAGATTTTTGCAATAAGTATATGAGTTCTTTATGACTAATGTTGAGTCCATGGATTATACGCACTCTCACCCTTCCACCATTGCTAGCCTCTCTAGTACCGCGCACCTTTCGCCGGTATCATACACCCACCATATACCTTCCTCAAAACAGCCACCATACCTACCTATCATGGCATTTCCATAGCCATTCTGAGATATATTGCCATGCAACTTTCCACCGTTCCATTATTATGACATGCTTCATCATTGTCATATTGCTTTGCATGATCATGTAGTTGACATCGTATTTGTAGCAAAGCCACCGTTCATAATTCTTCCATACATGTCACTCTTGAGTCATTGCACATCCCGGTACACCGCTGGAGGCATTCATATAGAGTCATATTTTGTTCTAAGTATCGAGTTGTAATTCTTGAGTTGTAAGTAAATAAAAGTGTGATGATCATCATTATTAGAGCATTGTCCCAGTGAGGAAAGGATGATGGAGACTATGATTCCCCCATAAGTCGGGATGAGACTCCGGACGAAAAATAAAAAAAGGGAGAAAAAAGAGGCCATAAAAAAAGAGAAAGGGCCCAAATAATAAAATAAAATAAAATAAAATAAATAAAAATGAGAGAAAAAGAGAGAAGGGGCAATGCTACTATCCTTTTACCACACTTGTGCTTCAAAGTAGCACCATGATCTTCATGATAGAGAGTCTCCTATGTTGTCACTTTCATATACTAGTGGGAATCTTTCATTATAGAACTTGGCTTGTATATTCCAATGATGGGCTTCCTCAAAATGCCCTAGGTCTTCGTGAGCAAGCGAGTTGGATGCACACCCACTAGTTTCTTTTGTTGAGCTTTCATACATTTATACCTCTAGTGCATCTGTTGCATGGCAATCCCTACTCACTCACATTGATATCTATTGATGGGCATCTCCATAGCCCGTTGATATGCCTAGTTGATGTGAGACTATCTTCTCCTTTTTGTCTTCTCCACAACCACCATTCTATTCCACCTATAGTGCTATGTCCATGGCTCACGCTCATGTATTGCACGAAGATTGAAAAAGATTGAGAACATCAAAAGTATGAAACAATTGTTTGGCTTGTCATCGAGGTTGTGCATGATTTAAATATTTTGTGTGGCGAAGATAGAGCATAGCCAGACTATATGATTTTGTAGGGATAACTTTCTTTGGCCATGTTATTTTGAGAAGACATGATTACTTGGTTAGCATGCTTGAAGTATTATTATTTTTATGTCAATATTAAACTTTTGTCCTGAATCTTATGGATCTGAATATTCTTGCCACAATAAAGAGAATTACATGGATAAATATGTTAGGTAGCATTCCACATCAAAAATTCTGTTTTTATCATTTACCTACTCGAGGACGAGCAGGAATTAAGCTCAGGGATGCTGATACGTCTCCAACGTATCTATAATTTTTGATTGTTCCATGCTATTATATTATCTGTTTTGGATGTTTATGGGCTTTATTATACACTTTTATATTATTTTTGGGACTAACCTATTAACCCAGAGCCCAGTGCCAGTTTCTGTTTTTTTCCTTGTTTTAGATATCGCAGAAAAGGAAAATCAAACGGAGTCCAATTGACCTGAAACTTCACGGAACTTATTTTTGGACCAGAAGAAGCCCACGGAGTATCGGAGTTGGACCAGGAGAGTCCCGGGCTGCCAACGAGGGTGGGGGGCGCACCCCCCTGCCTCGTGGACAGCCCGGAGGTCCACCGACGTACTTCTTCCTCCCATATATACCCATATACCCTAAAAACATCAGGGAGCACAATAGATCGGGAGTTCCACCGCCAGAAGCCTCCGTAGCCACCGAAAACCAATCTAGACCCGTTCCGGCACCTTGCCGGAGGGGGGAATCCCTCTCGGGTGGCCATCTTCATCATCCCGATGCTCTCCATGACGAGGAGGGAGTAGTTCTCCCTCGGGGCTGAGGGTATGTACCAGTAGCTATGTGTTTGATCTCTCTCTCTCTCTCTCTCTCTCTCTCTCTCTCTCGTGTTCTTGAGGTGGTACGGTATTGATGTATCGCGAGCTTTGCTATTATAGTTGGATCTTATTATGTTTCTCCCCCTCTACTCTCTTGTAATGGATTGAGTTTTCCCTTTGAAGTTATCTTATCGGATTGAGTCTTTAAGGATTTGAGAACACTTGATGTATGTATTGCATGGGATACCCGCGGTGACAATGGGGTATTCTATTGATCCACTTGATGTATGTTTTGGTGATCAACTTGCGGGTTCCGCTCATGAACCTATGCATAGGGGTTAGCACACCTTTTCGTCTTGACTCTCCGGTAGAATCTTTGGGGCACTTTTTGAAGTAATTTGTGTTGGTTTGAATAGATGAATCTGAGATTGTGTGATGCATATCGTATAATCATACCCACGGATACTTGAGGTGACATTGGAGTATCTAGGTGACATTAGGGTTTTGGTTGATTTGTGTCTTAAGGTGTTATTCTAGTACGAACTCTATGATAGATTGAACGGAAAGAATAGCTTCATGTTATTTTACTACGGACTCTTGAATAGATCGATCCGATGCTTGACTCCGCGGACGACACCAGTTGGCATATGTCGCACGACACCCCCGACATTTGGCACCCATCGTGGGGCCTGGTGCACCACTGTCCGGAGATCTGTTCTGGATGGGAACCCTTTTCCTTCCTGGCGAGCGTAGCCAGCCCGGCACGCCAGATGGCATCTGCATTGACACGCTGTGCAGCGTAGAAGCTGTTTGCGCTACCAGCGCCTTTGCTGACCTCGTCGGTGAGATCCTTCTCTTCAATGAGACGACACCTAATGATGGAGCAGCCCGCTCCGAAAACTGCCTCGTCGAGCTCCTTGGCATGATCGACATCGTCAACGAGCCCGCTTTCGACAAAGAGTCTCCCGGCTCTACCGATCCGATGATCGTCGACTTCGACGTGGCTTCCTCCGACTCCTTCCCTGACAACATGGTAGTTATCAATGACCCGCTTCCTCGTGCGAACAGTGGTGGCAGCACCGTCATGGAGGTGCTCGTCCTCAGCCACGATGGAGCCTCTAGCGGAGCCGCCCAGGACCCGTTGCAGGCGGCAATGCGGGACCTGTCTATGCCCATTGCGGCAGACGCCAACGCCGAGATGCTGGAAGCCTGCCACATCTCGCTCGTTGAGAACGCCAAGAAGTTGGCCACCATGAGATGCCTCTTCGAGGCCTTCCAGCGCGAGATCGACCGCGCTGTTGGCGGCACGCCGACTGCTGGCGGGCCCAGCCGCGTGGGCACGGTCCGATAGTGAGGCGGTGTCGCCGCCAGCATGTTTGCGGTAGACCGCCTGTCTACACCACGCCCATGGAGAACATACGTGCTGCCCAGGCAGCAGATAGATGAGCTGGACCACCTGGAGGGCGATGAGCATCGCTACATGACGGAGCGCGTTCAACAGCTTATCAATGTGGCTGCCATGCTGATGAGCCCGGCCAATGGGTCGAGAACCCGCCTCCTCGCCAAGAGCATGGTGCGACCTCCCGGACGCCAACAGGCGGCGTCTGCGACAGAAGAGACAAAGAGCCGCTGCCAGCCGCACCCGGACACGTGTCACCATCAAGCGTGACCAAGATGGCCGCCCACGACTAGTGGAACGACGGGACGACTATCCAACTCCCTCGCCTCCTCAAAGGGAGAGGCGCGCTTCCCCGCCACCTGTTGAGCACCCGACTCTCGGTGACCGGCTGGGCCGCCGAGGAGTCGGAGAGAATGACGCCCGCCACCAGATCGACTGCCTCGCTCGATCCCTGGCGATAAAAGAAGAAGACACGATGGGCCCGCCTTGTTTCGTCCCCCGCATTCGTGATGAGCCCTTCCCCAAAGGGTTCTCGCTCCCGAGAGACACGCCCATGTACAACGGCTTCGTGAAGCCGCAGGATTGGCTGGTTGACTACTCCACAGCCGTCAACATAGCGAACAGCAACAAGCGCGTTGCCGTGAAGTACGTTCCGCTCATGCTCCAGGGCATGGCCCGGACATGGCTGAACAGCCTGAAGCCCTACAATGTCAACAGCTGGGTGGATTTCACTGAAGTCTTCATCCGCAACTTCACCAGCACCTACAAGCGGCCGCCCAAGCCCGGATGAGTGTTCAAGGCCCGGATGAGTCCACCCGCGACTACCTGACACGATGGGCAGAACTGCGCAACTCCTGCGAAGGGGTGCATGAGGTTCAAGCAATCGAGTACTTCACCCCGAGTGCCGAGAAGGCACCCTCCTCAAGCAACGACTCCTCTGCGACAAGCCTGCTACACTCGACGAACTGCTGATCATAGAAGACAAGTACGCCACCGTCGACTCCTCCATGAAGTCGGAGCTCCGAGTGGACGCTTCCGGAAAAATGCTCCCTCTGGCTCCTAGGACACCGACCGCTGACAACAATCAGCGGCAGCAGCCAAACAACAACAAGCGCAAGGCCCCGTAGCTGGCATCCACTAGCCGGCAGGTGGCAACAGTCGAAGATCAGCAGCCTGAAGGACAACCCGGCCCCAAGCGTTAGAAGGGCGGCAATTCTGCTTGGCTACCCGCCTTCTCCTACGAGCAAACCCTCGATGCTCCCTGCAAATTCCACAGTGGTGCGAAGCCGTCCAATCACACCACCCAGAAGTGCCACTGGCTCACCCAAATCTCCAAAGGCAAAGGACTGCTGCCTCTCCGCCTGCTGGCCCACCGCCGCCTCCTCCCCAGCAGCTGGCGGCCCGCCCAGCAGTCGGCGCTATCCATGACGAGTACCCCAAAGAACATGGAGCCTATGTCGTCTTCACCAGTGTGGCTGTCTATAGGCGCAACCGACGTCAGCAACACCAAGAAGTAAATGCCGTTGCCTCAACTGCCCCAGAGTTCATGCACTGGTCTTAGAAGCCTATCAGCTGGAGCCGCACAGACCACCCGGAAGTGATGCCTTCTCCAGGTTCCTATGCCCTAGTGTTGGATGCCACCCTTGCAACAGAGAGGCGAGCTGCTCGTTTCTCTCGGATTCTGATAAATGGCAGTAGCAGCATCAACATCCCCTATCGTGCCACCATGGAGAAATTGTGCATCAAAGAGAGGCAGCTCCAGCCCAGCCAGACTATTTTTCATGGCATTGTGCCCGCCCTGTCCTACTCACCAATAGGCAAGATCAAGATAGATGTCATCTTCGGAGACAAAGATCATTTCTGCCACGAGGCAATTTGGTTCGAGGTGGTTGACTTGGAGAGTCCTTATCATGTACTCTTAGGTTGACCAGTGTTAGCCAAGTTCATTGCGGTGCCCCATTACGCCTACCTCAATATGAAGATGCCAGGAACCAAGGGCATTATCACGATATCCAGAGACTATGAGAAGTCGGCTGACTATGCTGCAACTAGCAGCCAGCTGGCCGAGTTCCTTGTGATCGCTGCTGAGAAGAAGCTCCTGGACCGAGTGGTGGCCATGGCCAGCAAGTAGCCTAACATGTCACCAGAGCCCAAAGAGTCAGAGACCCAGGGCTCCTTCCAGCCGGCCAAAGAGACAAAGAAGATTCCCTTGGACCCAGAGCACCCGGAAAGGCATGCTGTCATAGGGGCCAATCTTGACAGCAAATAGGAAAGCGAGCTCGTCGATTTCCTCCATGAGAATCAGGACATTTTCGCATGGTCTCCCAAAGACATGTCGGGTGTTCCTACGGATTTCGCTGAGCACAAGCTACATGTCAGATCAGATGCCAAGCTAGTCAAACAACCCCTCCGTCGACTCTCGGAGGAGAAGAGAAGAATTGTTGGTGAAGAGATAGCCCGGCTTCTGGCAGCTGGCTTCATCATGGAAGTGTTTTTTCCAGAGTGGCTTACCAACCCAGTCCTTGTACTGAAGAAGAACAACAAATGGCGCATGTGTATTGACTATACCAGCCTCAACAAAGCCTACCCCAAAGATCCGTTTGCTTTGCCTCAGATTGACCAACTGATAGACTCCACGGCGGGATGCGAGCTATTGAGTTTTTTGGATGCTTATTGAGGCTACCACCAGATCAAGTTGAACCCAGCCGACCGCTTGAAGTCCGCCTTGATCACACCATTCAGAGTCTTCTGCTACCTGACTATGACATTCGGCTTGAGAAATGCAGGTGCCACTTTTGGGCGTTGCATGCAGAAGTGCCTCCTCAAGCAACTCAGCAGAAATACCCACGTCTACATAGACGATATTGTGGTGAATATGGAGAAGCATGGTAGCCTCCTGGAAGATCTCAACGAAACTTTTGATACCCTGCGTCGATTTCAAATCAATCTCAAACCAGAGAAGTTCGTCTTTGGGGTACCAGCCGGCCAACTCCTTGGCTTCCTGGTCTCAGAGCGTGGCATTGAGTGCAACCCTGTGAAGATCAAAGCCATTGAGAGGATGGACAAACGCACCCGACTACGAGAAGTCCAAAAGTTCACCAGCTGCTTGGCATTCATCAACCACTTCATCAGTCGACTGGGTGAGAAGGATCTTCCCCAGTACCAACTCATGAAGAAAACCACTCACTTCGAGTGGAACGACAAGGCGGATGAGGCCTTTCTCCAGCTGAAGAAGATGCTGACTACCCCGCCTGTCCTGGCGGCCCCAGCTGCTAAAGAGCCCATGTACCTCTACATCGCCGCCACCAGTCGGGTGGTTAACACTGTCATGGTAGTAGAGCGCCCAAAGGCCGGCAGGACACAGTCGGTCCAGAGGCCTATGTATTATTTTAGGGAGGTGCTGTCAACCTCAAAGAAGAACTACCTCCACTACTAGAAGATGTGTTATGGAGTGCACTTCGCCGCCAAGAAGCCAAAGCCTTATTTTCAAGAGCACCCCATCACGGTTGTTTGCACTGCCCCACTTGCCGAGATCATAGGCAACAGAGATGCATTTGGCTGACTTCCTCGTCGACTGGGCCGAGACCCAGTACCTGCCGCCAGCTCCGGACTCCACCCATTGGCAGATGCACTTTGATGGCTTTGAAGATGCGCGTCGGCTTGGGAGCCGGCATTGTCCTCACCTCTCCCAAAGGTGACAAGGTCAGATACACATTGCAAATTCACTTTGCCGCCTCCAACAACATGGCCGAGTATGATGCACTAGTACACAGCCTCCGGCTGGCCAAAGAGATCGGCATCCATCGGATCCTGTGCTACGGCGACTCTGACTTGGTGGTCCAACAGTCGTCTGGTGACTGGGATGCCAAGGATGCAAACATGGCAAGTTACCGCTTCCTCATTCTGCAGCTCAGCGGATATTTTGAGGGGTGCGAGTTCCTTCACGTGCCACAGAACAAAAACAAGCCAGCTGATACCCTGGCACAGATCGACTCCACCCGTCAAGCAATACCAGCCGACGTCTCCCTTCAGTGCCTCTGCAAGCCGTCAATCAAGCCTTCTCCAGAATCTGAGTCCATCTTCGTGTCGGCTGCTCCCGAAGCAGTCGAATCTGACTCAAGAGCTTCAGCAGCTGGCCCGGGGACTTCAGCAGGCGGCACGGGGACTGCGGTAGTCGCACCCGGCCCAGGGATTTCATAGCCCGGCCCGGGCCTGCAGCAACTGGCCCGGGGACTTCACCAAGCGGCTCGGGGACTACAGCAGTCGCACCCAGCCCAGGGACTTCTCAACCCGGCCCGAGGGCTGCAGCAGTCAACCTGGAGACTTCAACAACGCAGCAAGCAGTGGCCGACCCCAACCCGCCACCTCCCAACCCAACCGCCCTAGTACAAGTGGTCGTAGTGGCAGTAGAAGAAATTCAAGCACCATCATGGGCACAACCCATCCTCAACTTTCCAGTGACCAGAGAACTGCCGACTAACGAGATCTCGACCCGGCAAGTGCAGCACCGAGCAAGAGCCTACACGATAGTAAACGTAGAGCTTGTCAGATGCAGCGTGACTATAGTCTTCCAACACTGCGTAGAACCAGAGAAGGGTCAAGCAATCCTCAAAGATATCCACCAAGGCAAGTGCGGCCACCACGCGGCCTCCAGATCCCTTGTTGCCAAAGCTTTCTGCCATGGTTTCTTCTAGCCGACCGCTTTGGAAGACGCCAAGGAGTTGGTCAAGCATTTCAAAGGGTGCCAGAAGTTCAGCTCCAAGCAACATCCACCGACTTCTGCACTCAAGACCATTCCCCTTACCAGGCCTTTTGCCGTGTGGGGGTTGGACATGGTGGGACCATTCAAGACAGCACGCGGCGGCATGACCCATCTGCTTGTTGCCATGGACAAATTCACCAAATGGATTGAAGCGAAGCCAATCAAGAAACTGAACGGTCCGACTGCTGTGACCTTCATTACAGATATCACCATTTGATACGGTATGCCACACAACATCATCACCGACAATGGCATGAACTTTGCCAAGGGAGCCTTGGCCCGTTTCTGCACGACGCAGGGCATCCGACTGGACTTAGCGTCCGTTGCCCATCCGCAGTCAAACGGCCAATTTGAGCGAGCAAACGACCTCATCCTCTCTGGCATCAAGCCCCGACTGGTCGAGCCACTGGAGCGCTCGGTCGGCTGCTGGATCGATGAGCTATCGGCCGTCCTTTGGAGCCTCTGCACCACTCCGAACAAATCAACCGGCTTCACTCCATTCTTCCTCGTGTACGGGGCAGAGGCCGTCATCCCAACTGACATCGAGTTCGACTCACCTCGCGTCACCATGTACATGGAGGCGGAGGCGAAAGAAGCAAGAGAAGAAGACATTGATCTGCTGGAAGAGGGCCGGCTGTTAGCACTCAGCTGGTCCGCCATCTACCAGCAGAGTTTGTGCCGCTACCACAGTCGGAAGGTCAAGCCAAGATCGTTCCAAGAGGGATACCTTGCACTCCGGCTGATCCAGCGAACAGCTGGCCAGCACAAGCTCTTGGCCCCTTGGGAAGGCCCCTTCATCATCATCAAAGCTTTGGGCAACGACTCCTACCTCATTGATGTACAGAAGCCCAAAGCACACAAGAGAGACGACTCCGGCAAGGAATCAGAGCGCCCATGGAATGCAAATCTCCTTCGAAGATTTTACACTTAATGCAGTATGTACCATGCTACCTTTTGTATTAAGCGCTAAGACATCAGGTCCCTCGAGGAGTGCTCAGGGACTCCCCTTTTTATCTATACGATAAGTACTATGCCTATGAATGTGTTATTTCATTATTCTGCCTGGCACCGGGTTCGACCAGTTGGCCCGAGGGCTTGCCGCCTTGTACTAATGCTACATACAGTCGGACAAGTAGTGTGTCGACACCTAAGCCCTCTCTTGCCATCAGCCACAACTCGTAGAGCAACTGTCCGACTGGCAAGAGTTAAAGGCAGGAAATGGTACCCACATGAAAAATGGCTAAGGACCAAAGCATTCGCGTAGGCCAAGCCGGCTCCTCACCTCGCCGACCGGCTGTTGAGCAGCCGGCCAGCCAGTTTCTAACTTAACTTGCTACGCTCTACAAATAGCTAAAGTACTTGCCTTCCCGAAAATTAGCCAAGTACTTGACCCAGCCATAGACCGCAGAGCGCGGCTGTCCGGCTGGCAAGGCGGTAGCTAAGGGAAGGCGGCAAAGGAAAAAGCCAAAAGAGCAGCAAGACAAGTTAGAACTCGGCGACATTAATTTACATAGCAAAAGGCCCTTGGCTAGCATTCAACAGTGTTTGAATACACCCCTAGCGGGAGGAACTGCACAAATCTAACAAGTTTGTTCAAAGAGATTACAAAACAGGAAAGAAAGATAACTTGGCCACCTAGGCCAGAGGAGCAGCAGCCGGATCAGAGGGGTCGGCGGAGGTTGAGGCTCCGGGTGGTGGAACGGCCGCCTGGTTGGTCTCGGCCTGGTCAGCACCGGCAGCAGTCGGCTTCCGGCGTGCCGCTCATTGGTCGAGACTTGGTCAGGTTGAGGCCGGCTGTCGTCTCCATCATTCGGTGCATCATCTTCACCGTCCTAGTCCTCGTCCTCATCACCTTCATCGCTGGAGGCGATCTCCTCCACCGATTCCTCACCGCCTTCTTGGTTCAGCCTAAACTAGTTGGGCGGCGCCTCGGGGCCCTCCTCATTTAGCTCGGGGAGGAAGACACTAGTGTCCATGTACTCGACTATCGCCACGGCGCGATGATAGAGCTCGGGTGCCACCGCCGCCAACTCTTCGCTGCCTCAGCATGGAGGGTGGCCAACTGGGCTAGGTTCAGCCCAGGGTACCACCCCTTGACGAACTCCAAGGCCCGCCATGCACCTGCCCGGGCTGTGGAGCCCTTCCACGTCTTGAAGCGGCCGACGGCCACTTCTAGCCAGTCGGCGGTCCGACTGGGGGTGCGTAGAACCGGAGTACCTGGCTAGAGGACATAAACCACTTGGGCTCTAGCACGCTACAGACGGCGGAGCGCTCAGTGAGCCAGTTGGAGACAAGCTTGAATGCCAAGAAGCTGCTCAGCGAGGGTCCACGGGGTGTTAGGCACGATTTTTGCACCAGCCAGCCTTTTCTCATCGCGGCGAGCCTCGATGGCCTGGCTGGCGGCAACGCGTGACCAGGAAAATACTCTACACAAGAAGAAAAAATAAGTATGAAGTCGGAAGCCGGCTCGAATGAGAAGTCAGCAGGCAGAAGAAAGGGAAGAACAACTCACCATCGAGCATGTCCTCGACCTCGCCATAGCCGTCGGTTAGAGCTTTCTCCCTATTGACCCAGTTCGAGCACTGAGTCTCGAACTCGGCCTCGAGGGCCTCCTCCGCCTCCTTGAGCTTCTAGAGCTCCGCCTGGTCAGCCAGCTTCTTGGCCAGGCGGTCGCGCTCCCGCTCTGCCTTGCTGCACTCCTCCTCCTTGGCGCGCAATGCAGTTTGGGCTTCGCCCAGCTGCTGCTGCAAGGTGGCGTTGGCTCCTGCAAAGGCAAAGAAAAGAAGACAGTCAACAAATCGACCAAAAAGAAAAGTGGTTGCCGGAAGATCCGGCCCGACTACTCAGAAGTCGGCCCGAATTTTGGGGGCTACACCCAGCGGGTGCGCTGACACACCCCCGCAAGAGAGAAAGGTTGGAGGCTTACTCCGGATGTCGGCCAGATCAGTGTTCCGCTTGGCCAGCTCCCGAACCTGGGAGTTAAAGGCGGCAACACGGATGTTATGGTAATCCTACAATGAAGACAACAAAATAAAAGAAGAGGTCAGCACTCGGAACTCACCTTTAAGTTCCGAGCCACCTGCTCAGCAGCCGACCCATAACTCAGGGGCTACACCTAGTGGGTGCGCTGGCGCACCCCCACGGAAGATTACAAGAATTAAAAACAAGGCGAAGAAACGTACCCTAACGGCTGCTCGCGTCGACAAGAACGCCTTCGTGTACTGCTGAAGGGCGGTACCTTGGGCTTGAAGCTGGGCCTGGACATCCTGCGCCGCCTTGTTCAACACGCTCGTCTCGCCCTCAGGCGTCCACTCTGGTGGAACGACGCTGGTGGCCTCTGCATCTAGGGCCGACGAGCTCGCAGCCTCGATCTCCTGCGGCCGTGGCGCCCATGTCGCCTTCACCACGTGCCGACGTATCGGAGTACGGGCCGGGAGGGTCGCCCTCACCACCAGCTCGCCGCCAGCTGGCGGCACCTACAGCGCGTCAGGCTGGCCGCCATGTGCCTCGGCGGTCGACGCTTGTAGGGGATCCTCCGCCCCCAAGACGACGGCGTCGCCTCCTCCGCCCTCCATGACCGGCTGTTCGTCGCCGGCTCCTCCAGTCGGTGCCTGGGTCCCTTGCACCGGTGGAGCGGCGCGCAGAGGAATGACAAGTTGTGGCGCCTGGCCGCGTGTGGCCTTCTCCGCCCGCGCCCTGGCGACCGTGTCCTCCCGCTCCTTGGCCGCAGCGTCGGCCTGGGCCTTGGCGGCCGCGTCGGCTTCTTCTTGCGCCACCTTGGCAGCCGCCGCCTTCTGCTGCTCCGCCTCCTCCCGCTCCTCACACGCCTCCCGCGTGTTCCGCTCTGTTGCCGAATGGAGCTCGGCGCGTGGGTCCACATGGCGAGCATCGGTGGAGCCTTCCGCCCCCTCGATCACGGAGGCGGAGGCTGGCCGCTCAGGAGAGAGTGGGGCCCTGTTCAAGTAAGACAAGAAGAAATTCAAAAGGAGTTTCACAAGTAAGACAAAAGGAAAAATGCAAGAATAGTCAAGCGCTTACGCAGACACCGTCGGGGGCTGCTTCGGGGCCCTCTGGAACTGGGCCACCTTCATGGCGGCCTCCTGCCACCTGGTTGCGGTGGGCATGTTTTTCGGTTTCTTCGACCGGCTGCCGAACAACGGCTTGGCGGCCCGGCGCTTCGGTGCGCCACCTGGTGCGGTCGGCGTGGCTGACGAGCTTGCGCTTGCCTTGTTGGCGGCGTGGTCCGTCTTCCTCCTCGTCATCATCCGGCCATGCCTCGACGCTGCCTCCTCCGGAGCCGCGTGCTCCGCCGCCACCGTCTGTGGTGTCGTCCTCCTCCAAGGCGGCCGCCCCAAGTCAGGGTCGTCTGCGTCACTCACGGTCCAGTCCGGCAGGTACTCTTGGCCCTCCTCCAGGGTGTCGGCTGTCGCCTGGGACGTGAGGATCTGCACGGTGACCAACTAATCAGGAAGCAAAAGTAAAACCCGGCAGATAAAGAGAAAAAAGAGTTAAGGACTTACCACGGGCGGTGGGTTGCGTGGGAGTACGGCCGCTTGCTGAACTGCCACTCCCCCTCTGAGAGTTTGCAGTTCGAGATGAAGTTCACCAGACGGGCCACCTCCGCGTCCTGCATCTCCTTGGTGCACATCCGACATGGGTCTCGATGCTCGCTCATCCGGCTGATCATGTGAGGCCGGTATTGGAGGGGGAGCACCCGACGCACCACGAAGGTGGTTAGCAGGTCCGAAGCCTTGAGGCCCTCCAACTCCGTCATCTCCCTGAGCCAGGCGATGGCGGCAGTAGAGGCGGCCGACAGCGTCTTCGGCTTGAAGGTCTAGTTGGTGCGGGGCTCAGCCGGTGGGCCGGCTTTATAAGTTGGCAGGTTGACGAAGTCATGCTCCAGATGGACGTTCTTCACGTAGAAATAAGACCTTTGCCACAACTTGACCGACTGCGTCAAGTTGATGGCCGAGAAGCAGTTCCCGGCACCCGGCTGTCGCACCGCGACGAAGGCTCCGCACTGGGCCATCTCGTTCTTGACGACGGTGCCGAGTTTGGTGTAGAAGAACTCCCCCCAGAGCTCGAGGGTGGGAAGGATGTCGAGGTAACCCTCGCAGAGCGTGACGAAGGCCGGCAGCAGCACCACCGTGTTTGGTGTGAGGTGGTGCGGCTGGAGCCGGTAGAATTGGAGAAAGGCATGGTGCAAGTCGCTCGTCGGCAGACCGAGGCCGCGAAAGAAGTGCGACCAGAAGACGACGCGCTTGCCATCCTGCAGCGCCGATGAGATCTCCGTTTAGGGCGGAGGACGTTCCCGTACGTAGTTCTCACCGGGCAGCCGCCGCGTCTGGGGGAGGAAGGTGATGTGGTCCTCGTGGACGTTGGAGCCGTCTCAAGCACCGGCCCACGCCATGAGGGCTTGGGCTCGATGGAGGCGCAGAACGACGGCGAGTGAGCGGACCCGCGGCGGAGCAGCAACGCTGGGGGGAGACGCGCTCGGCGACAGTGAACTGCGATGGTACTCCTGCAAGATGCGGGAGTGCGGCAGAAGCAACAAGAAAGAGGATGGAAGAAGGGAGAGGAGGGCGCTCGTGTGTCTGCCACCCCCTCCTCCCCCTACTTATAGCCCCAGGCGGCGAAGTCGAGGGGGCAAGAACGTGGCGGTCATGGGATTAACTACGCCCATGACCCCGCTTTAACTGCGCAGTAGCGGCGTGTAGTTATTGCGCCACGGAATCCCAACCATTCGCCTCAGCCGCACCGGATCCGCATGCGCGACGAGGCCCAGTAGTGGCGGGCCCCAGCCTGCGGCGACGTCCCGTCGCGCGCGTGGGCTGGCGGGCCGGCCCGGCTGGCTGGCACCGCATGGCATGCAGGCAGCGGGTGGCAAGCCTGGCACCTGGCTGGTGCACCACCTGGCTCCCGCCGTGATGTTTCGAAATCATCAGACGGTCCACCTGGTCGCGAACGGCTCCTGCCAGCCGGCGCCTCAAAAGACGGACGGAACAAGATCACCAGATCACTCGGAGTAGGAAGCTGCTGAGGCTTCTTGCCTTCTCAGCATCGGTGCCCCACCAGCTTCGGGGACTACTGTCGTAGTAAACGACCACGGGTAGCCTCATCTGCTCCCCATGGCGATTCAAGACATCGGGGCCAGTTGCGCTCCTCAAGCCTTAAGGACGAAGAGCCGCCTTCTCGGGGCCGCCTGGTCCAAGCGGCTGGCTGCCAGAGGGTAGCGGTCCTCAGAAGAAAGCCATGATATGGGCCGACTCCTAGCAGGCAGCCTCCAGAGAGGCCATCTCCTAGCAGGCGGCCCCTCACGCCCTCAAAGTTAGCACCCACATAATTACGACGAGACAGAGCGTGGCTATAGTGCAGCCTGTCACCCCTGAATCCCGGGTAGAGCATGGCCATAGTGCAGCGTACCGGGCGGACATCCCTCGCCCGACGCAGCACTGTTGCCACACAACTCATGACATCACTCATGACAGAAAAGGCCATGCTCCCACTACGGGTTGTCGGTACGGCCCGCAGGTGGTGGGCCCTACCTGTCCGTGAGAAGCGAGAAGGCGGCAAGCTCCGACCAGTCGGCACGGGGGGAGGCCAACTCCCAGAGGCGGCCCTCCCCTTCCCTCAAAGTCTGTGCGCCATTAATCAGAAGAGACGGGGAGTGACTACAGTGGACGACCGCCAGGCGGCGGTACTGTAGCCACGCCTTCCCCGACAAAGCACACTTCATCAGTGGCATTGCCACAATGCTAGGTAGCAGGCGCGGCCTGCCGGTGAAGTACGAGACAACCAGCGGGACCCACCAGGCGTCGGGCCCCAGCGAACGGTGGAGAAGCCGGCGACCATAGACACTGATAGACGGGTCCTACACCCGGCCAGGTTACCATTGTACCCCTGGGGGTAGGCCTATATAAACCCCCTAGGGCACCCGTGCAAAGGGTTCAGACCTTAGTCCACCCACACACACATAGAGAGAGGAAGCTAGGGCTAGCCTTGTTCTTCTCCCCCCTCTAGAGAAACAGCTCATGGAGCAAGCTTGTAGCCACCATTGTTGCTTGAGTGATCATGTGGAGACCCCGCAGAGCAGGAGTAGGGGTATTATCTCCTAGGAGAGCCCCGAACCTGGGTAAGATGCGTCGGCGGGCATGTTTGCGCCTTATCCCGCTTCTAGGCACCGTCGACGTATTATTAGCCCCCTCCATGATAAGCCACCCGTTGGCATATGTCGCACGACACCCCTGACACCACTAGTGAAACCTATGGTCCCTGGTTCTCTTTCTTATTATATTGCCTCTCTTTTATTTACATCGCATCTCGTTTACTATTTTGCAATCTTTACTTTCCAATCTATACAACAAAAATACCTAAAATATTTATCTTGCTATCTTTATTAGATCTCACTTTTGCGAGTGACCATGAAGGGATTGACAACCCCTTTATCATGTTGGTTCCAAGGTTCTTGATTGTTTGTGAAGGTACTAGGTGACTTGTGTGTTGTCTCCTACTAGATTGATACCTTGGTTCTCAAAACTGAGGGAAATACTTACGCTACTTTGATGCATCACCCTTTCCTCTTCAAGGGAAAACCAACACATGCTCAAGAGGTAGCAGGGGGGTTCCGGTAACCTCCTGGTACTTGCTACCTCTTGAGCATGCATTGGTTTTCCCTTGAAGAGGAAAGGGTGATGCAACAAAGTAGCGTTAGTATTTCCCTCTGTTTTTGAGAACCAAGGTATCAATCCAGTAGGAGACTACACGCAAATCGCCTAGTACCTACAGACACAATCAAGGACCTTGCAACCAACGCGATAAAGGGGTTGTCAATCCCTTCACGACCACTTGCAAAAGTGAGATCTGGTAAAGACAATAAGATAAATATTTTTGGTATTTTTGTTGTATAGATTGAAAAGTAAAGATTGCAAAATAAATAGTAAACTAGAATTATAGATTGGAAACTTATATGATGTAAAGTAGACCCGGGGGCCATTTGTTTCACTAGTGGCTTTTCTCAAGATAGCATATATTACGGTGGGTGAACAAATTACTGCCGAGCAATTGATAGAAAAGTGCATAGTTATGAGAATATCTAGGCACGATCATGAACATAGGCATCACGTCCGTGTCAAGTAGACCGAAATGATTCTGCATCTACTACTATTACTCCACACATCAACCGCTATCCAGCATGCATCTAGACTATTAAGTTCATAAGAACAGAGTAACGCATTAGGCAAGATGACATGATGTAGAGGGATAAACTCAAGCAATATGATATAAACCCCATCTTTTTATCCTCGATGACAACAATACAATACATGTTGGTTCCCTTTCTGTCACTGGGATCGAGCACCGCAAGATTGAACCCAAAACTAAGCACTTCTCCCATTGCAACAAAGATCAATCTAATAGGCCAAACCAAATTGATAATTCGAAAAGACTTGCAAAGATATCAAATCATGCATAAAAGAATTCAGAGAAGAATCAAATATTGTTCATAGATAATCTTGATCATAAACCCACAATTCATCGGATCTCAACAAACACACCGCAAAAAGGATTACATCGAATAGAGCTCCAAGAACATGGAGGAGAACTTTGTATTGAGAACCAAAGAGAGAGAAGAAGCCATCTAGCTAATAACTATGGACCCGAAGGTGTGTGGTAAACTACTCACACATCATCGGAGAGGCTATGGTGTTGATGTAGAAGCCCTCCGTGATCGAATCCTCCTCCGGCAGATCGCCGGAAAAGGCCCCAAGATGGGATCTTACGGGTAAAGAAGGTTGCGGTGGTGGAAAAGTGGTTTCATGCCTCCCCTGGATGTTTTCAGGGTATAAGAGTATATATCGGTGAAAGAAGTAGGTCGGTGGTGCTCCATGGGGCCCACGAGGGTGGGGGCGCGCCTACCCCCTGGGCACGCCTCCCTACCTCGTGGCCGCCTCGTTGCTTCCTTGACCTCCACTCCAAGTCTCCTGGATTGCGTTTGTTCCAAAAACGATCCTCGCGAAGGTTTCGTTCCGTTTGGATTCCGTTTGATATTCCTTTTCTGCGAAACACTGAAATAGGCAAAAAACAGCAATTTGCACTGGGCCTTCGGTTAATAGGTTAGTCCCAAAACTAATATAAAAGTGCATAATAAAGCCCATTAAACATCCAAAACATATAACATAATAGCATGGAACAATCAAAAATTATAGATACGTTGGAGACGTATCAGCATCCCCAAGCTTAATTTCTGCTCATCCTCGAGTAGGTAAATGATAAAAACAGAATTTTTGATGTGGAATGCTGCCTAACATAATTTTCAATGTAATTCTCTTTATTGCGGCATGAATGTTTAGATCCAAAAGATTCTTGACAAAAGTTTAATATTGACATAAAAATAATAATATTCAAGCATGCTAACCAAGCAATTATGTCTTATCAAAATAACATAGCCAAAGAAAGCTTATCCCTACAAAATCATATAGTTTGGCCATGCTTCATTTTCGTCACACAAAATGCTCCCATCATGCACAACCCCGATGACAAGCCAAGCAATTGTTTCATACTTAGCCTTTTCAAACTCTTTCAACTTTCACGCAATATATGAGCGTGAGCCATGGACATAGCACTATGGACGGAATAGAATATGATGATGGATGTTGTGTGAGAAGACAAAAAAGGAGAAAGTCTCACATTGACGCGGCTAATCAACGGGCTATGGAGATGCCCATCAATTGATGTCAATGCAAGGAGTAGGGATTTCCATGCAACGGATGCACTAGAGCTATAAATATATGAAAGCTCAACAAAACAAACTAAGTGGGTGTGCATCCAACTTGCTTGCTCCCGAAGACCTAGGGCATTTTGAGGAAGCCCATCATTGGAATATACAAGCCAAGTTCTGTAATGAAAAATTCCCACTAGTATATGGAAGTGACAAAATAAGAGACTCTCTATCATGGAGATCATGCTGCTACTTTGAAGCACAAGTGCGGAAAAAGGATAGTAACATTGCCCCTTCTCTATTTTTCTCTTTTTTTATTTGGGCCTTTTTTCTTATTTTTTATGGCCTCTTTTTTTCGTCCGGAATCTCATCCCGACTTGTGGGGGAATCATAGTCTCCATCATGATTTCCTCACATGGGACAATGCTCTAATAATGAAAATCATCATACTTTTATTTACTTACAACTCAAGAATTACAACTCGATACTTAGAACAAAATATGACTCTATGTTAATGCCTCTGGTGGTGTACCCGGATGTGCAATGAATCAAGAGTGACATGTATGAAAGGATTATGAACGGTGGCTTTGCCACAAATACGATGTCAACTTCATGATCATGCAAAGCAATATGACAATGATGGAGCGTGTCATAATAAATGGAATAGTGGAAAGTTGCATGACAATATATCTCGGAATGGCTATGGAAATGCCATAATAGGTAGGTATGGTGGCTGTTTTGAGGAAGATATAAGGAGGCTTATGTGTGATAGAGCGTATCATATCACGGGGTTTGGATGCACCGGCGAAGTTTGCACCAACTCTCAAGGTGAGAAAGGGCAATGCATGGTACCGAAGAGGCTAGCAATGATGGGCGGGTGAGATTGCGTATAATACATGGACTCAACATTAGTCATAAACAACTCACATACTTATTGCAAAAATCTACAAGTCATCAAAACCAAGCACTACGCGCATGCTCCTAGGGGGATAGATTGGTAGGAAAAGACCATCGCTCATCCCCGACCGCCACTTGTAAGGAAAGCAATCAAAGAACACCTCATGCTTCAAATTTGTCACACAATGTTTACCATACATGCATGCTATGGGACTTGCAAAATTCAACACAAGTGTTTCTCAGTTCCACAATTACTCAACTAGCATGACTCTAATATTACCATCTTCATATCTCAAAACAACTATCAAGTATCAAACTTCTCATAGAATTTTATGTACTGTATATGAAAGTTTTTATTATACCCATCTTGGATGGCTATCATATTAGGACTAATTTTATAGCCAAAGCAAATTACCATGTTGTTCTAAAAGACTCTCAAAATAATATAAGTGAAGCATGATAGATCAATAATTTCTATAAAATAAAACCACCACCGTGCTCTAAAAAGGTATAAGTGAAGCACTAGAGCAAAATTATCTAGCTCAAAAGATATAAGTGAAGCACATAGAGTATTCTAATAAATTCCGATTCATGTGTGTATCTCCCAAAATATGTGTACATAAAGGATGATTGTGGTAAAATAAAAAGCAAAGACTCAAATCACACAAGACGCTCCAAGCAAAACACATATCATGTGGTGAATAAAAATATAGCCTCAAGTAAAGTTACTGATAGACGAAGACGAAAGAGGGGATGCCTTCCGGGGCATCCCCAAGCTTAGGCTTTTGGTTGTCCTTGAATTTTACCTTGGGGTGCGTTGGGTATCCCCAATCTTAGGCTCTTTCCACTCCTTATTCCAAAATCCATCAAATCTTTACCCAAAAACTTGAAAACTTCACAACACAAAACTCGACAGAAAATCTTATGAGAATATCTAGGCATGATCATGAACATAGGCATCACGTCTGTGTCAAATAGACCGAAACGATTATGCATCTACTACTATTACTCCACACATCGACCGCTATCCAGCATGCATCTAGAGTATTAAGTTCATAAGAACAGAGTAACGCATTAGGCAAGATGACATGATGTAGAGGGATAAACTCAAGCAATATGATATAAACGCCATCTTTTTATCCTCGATGGCAACAATACAATACGTGTTGGTTCCCTTTCTGTCACTGGGATCAAGCACCGCAAGATTGAACCTAAAGCTAAGCACTTCTCCCATTGCAAGAAAGATCAATCTAGTAGGCCAAACCAAACTGATAATCCAAAGAGACTTGCAAAGATATCAAATCATGCATATAAGAATTCAGAGAAGAATCAAATATTGTTCATAGATAATCTTGATCATAAACCCACAATTCATCGGATCTCGACAAAAACACTGCAAAAAGGATTACATCAAATAGATCTCCAAGAACATTGAGGAGAAATTTGTATTGAGAACCAAAGAGAGAGAAGAAGCCATCTAGCTAATAAGTATTGACCCGAAGGGTCTGTGGTAAACTACTCACACATCATCAGAAAGGCTATGGTGTTGATGTAGAAGCCCTCCGTGATCGAATCACCCTCCGACAGATTGCTGGAAAAGGCCCCAAGATGGGATCTCACGGGTACAGGAGGTTGTGGCGACGGAAAAGTGGTTTCGTGGCTCCCCTAGATGTTTTCAGGGTATAAGAGTATATATAGGCGAAAGAAGTAGATCGGTGGAGCTCCGTGGGGCCCACGAGGGTGGGAGGTGTGCCTACCACCCTAGGCGCGCCTCCCTACCTCGTGGCCGCCTCGTTGCTTCCTTGACCTCCACTCCAAGTCTCCTGGATTGTGTTTGTTCCAAAAAAGATCCTTGCGAAGGTTTCGTTCTTTTTGGATTCTGTTTGATATTCCTTTTCTGCAAAACACTGAAATAGGCAAAAAATAGGAATTTGCACTGGGCCTTCGGTCAATAGGTTAGTCCCAAAAATAATATAGAAGTGCATAATAAAGCCCATTAAACATCCATAACAGATAATATAATAGCGTGGAATAAAAAAATATAGATACGTTGGAGACGTATCACCCTCCTGGGGGGATATTGGCCCTACATGGGCCATAGGGGAGAGGGGAGGCAGCCCACAAGGGGTGGTCGCGCCCCCCTCCCATGGGGAGTCCAAATAGGACTAGGGGAGGGGGCGCGCCCCCTATCTTTCTCCTCTTCCCTCTCCCTTCCTCTTTCCCCCCTCCGTAAGAAAGGAAGGGGGCGAATAGGACTTGGAGTCCTATTCGGTTTCCCCCCATGGCGCACCCCCTGGTGGCCGGCCTCCTCCCCTCCTTTATATACTTGGGCAGGGCACCCCTTGGAGAGACACCAATTGTTCCAAGCTGTGTGTGGCGTCTCCCTCCACGGTTTACTCTGTCGATCATATTCACGTAGTGGTTAGGCGAAGCCCTGCGTGGATCACATCACCATCACCATCACCATGTCATCATGCTAATGAAACTCTCCCTCGACACTTTGCTGGATCAAGAGTTCGAGGGACGTCATCGAGCTGAACATGTGCTGAACTCGGAGGTGCCGTACGTTCGGTACTTGATCAATTGGATCACGAAGACATTTGACTACATCAACCACGTTAACCTAACACTTCCGCTTTCGGTCTACGGGGGTACGTGGACACACTCTCCCCCTCTTGTTGCTATGCATCTCCTAGAGATAGATCTTGCATGATCGTAGGAATTTTTTTGAAATTGCATGCTACGTTCCCCAACAGTGGCATCCGAACCAGGTTTATGCGTAGATGATATGCATGAGTAGAACACAAAGAGTTGTGGGAGATCATAGTCATACTGCTTACCACCAACGCCTTATTTTGATTCGGCGATATTGTTGGATGAAGCGTCCTGGACCAACCTTACATTACCACATTCATGAGATCGGTTCCACCGACAGACATGCAACTTGTTTTGCATAAAGGTGGCGGCGGGTGTCTGTTTCTCAAACTTTAGTTGAATCGAATTTGACTATGGCCGGTCCTTGTTGAAGGTTAAAACAGCACACTTGACGAAAAATCGTTGTGGTTTTGATGCGTAGGTAAGAACGGTTCTTGCTAGAAGCCCGTAGCAGCCACGTAAAACTTGCAACAACAAACTAGAGGGCATCTAACTTATTTTTGCAGGGTGTGTTGTGATGTGATATGGTCAAGACATGATGTGATATACGTTGTTGTATGAGATGATCATGTTTTGTAGAAGTTATTGGCAATTGGCAGGAGCCTTATGGTTGTCGCTTTATTGTATGAAATGCAATCGCCATGTAATTGCTTTACTTTATCACTATGCGGTGGCGATAGTCGTTGAAGCAATAGTTGGCAAAAAGACAACGACGCTACAATGGAGATCAAGGTGTCAAGCCGGTGGCGATCACTACTAGGGAAAAGGCTACTAGTAGCGCGGGTACCCGCGCTACTAGTATCGCTGTCGGTGTCAAAACCGGTGGATCTCGGGTAGGGGGTCCCAAACTGTGCGTCTAAGGCGGATGGTAATAGGAGGCAGGGGACATGATGTTTACCCAGGTTCGGGCCCTCTTGATAGAGGTAATACCCTACGCCCTGCTTGATTGTTCTTGATGATATGAGTATTACAAGAGTTGATCTACCATGAGATCGGGGAGGCTAAACCCTAGAAGCTAGCCTATGGTATGATTGTCTATTGTCCTACGGACTAAAACCCTCCGGTTTCTATAGACACCGGAGGGGGCTAGGGTTACACAAGGTCGGTTACAAAGGAGGAGATATCCATATCCGTATTGCCTAGCTTGCCTTCCACGCCAAGTAGAGTCCCATCCGAACACGGGACGAAGTCTTCAATCTTGTATCTTCATAGTCTAACAGTCCAGCCAAAGGATATAGTCCAGCTGTCCGGAGATCCCCTAATCCAGGACTCCCTCAGTAGCCCCTGAACCAGGCTTCAATGACGATGAGTCCAGCGCGCAGTTTTGTCTTCGGCATTGCAAGGCGGGTTCCTCCTTCGAATACATTATGGAAGAGTTTGAATACAAGGATAGTGTCTGACCCTGCAAAATAAGTTCCACATACCACCGTAGAGAGAATAATATTTCCACAAATCTAATCTACTGACACGTTTCGATAGTATGACATCACTCCATGGCCCGGTTATTATTCGAACCGCTTTTCTCAACCAGCTCCGCACATATCGCGAGGCGGTTTTCTTGATACGTCTTGTCAAAGCAGAGATCGTGTTCCCCTTATCACGGGATTCTCATCAACACGGACGTGGGTAACCCAACCGTGCCATCAATTACGGCACCTGGGGAAGAACCGGTTTTGCCAGGCAAGTGGGGAGACTCATCGCCTCCTCCGCCCTTATAAAGGGACAAAGATCTACTTTTTTCACCCACGCCTTCTTCCTTCTCGCTTACCCATTCCTGCACACTTGAGCTCTAGCGCCCAAGCTCGCGTTTCTCTTCTGGAACCACCCCAAGCATGTCTGGAGCAGGAGGCAAGTGGATGGTCTCCTCCGTCACGGAGGAGAACATCAGAAAGTTACGGGAAGCCGGATACCTAGCTGCGAATATCGCGCACCGGCTGCCGAATGCGGGGCAGATCGTCCCAACGCCCGAACCCCACGAGAGGGTAGTTTTTCTTACCCATTTAGCCCGCGGACTAGGATTTCCTCTCCACCCATTTGTCTTCAGGCTCATGTTCTACTACGGGCTGGATTTCCATGATCTGGCACCCAACTTCATCCTCAACATCTCGATGTTTATCGTCGTGTGCGAGGCCTTCCTCCGCATCAGGCCCCACTTCGGCCTATGACTGAAAACCTTCAATGTCAAACCGAAGGTGGTGGGTGGCTAGCAAGCAGAATGCGGAGGCGCCATGGTGGGCAAGATTCCTAATGTCACCTGGCTCGAGGGTACCTACATGGATACCATAAAGGGGTGGCAATCGGGGTGGTTCTACATCACCGAGCCGCGCGACTCCAACTGGGTGGCGGCCCCCAAATTTTGATCTGGAATCCCCACGCGGCTCACCTCCTGGAAAAAGAAGGGCCTGTCCTGGGGTTCTTCTGTAGAGCTGACCGGACTCCAGACCTACATCCAGAACATGACGAACAAGAAAATCAAGCTCGTCAACATGGTCCAGGTCATGCTCTTCCGCCGGATCCTTCCGTGCCAACAACGGGCATTTGTTTTGTGGGAGTTCGACTCGGCCCAGCACCAGACGCTGCAAGAGCTCTACGGCATGACACACGAGGACGTCTGGAATGTGCTGTTCAAGGGCGCCGAGATGCCACCCTCCCTCACCGAGGACCGCGGACTCAGCGCAAAGCGCCGTGCCCATCCGATAGGCTTTTATATCACTCAGGATATTTATGCGCCTTGTCTTAGTTATGTGCTGGATCTAAGCTTTCATGTCATTAACAGGACTAGATAAAGACAGCGGAGTAGCTTGATTGCCCAGCCCCTGCCCGAAGATCCTGCAAACGCTCTTCTAATGAAGATGCTGACCCCGGCACCTTACGAGGTGCCGGAGAAGACGGCCAAGAAGAAGGCCGCGGGGAACCGAAAGGGTCTCCGGCGCAAGATGGTTTTGTCGGACTCATCGTCCGTTGAGTCCGACGTGCACTCCTCCCACAGAAACAAGGAGGAGGAGAAAGGTTCTCCCCCCAGCTGGGGGAGACAAGAAAAGGAAGGCCGACCCATCCGGGGAAGCCGAAGGGTCCAAGAAGGGAAGACCCTTCCTCCGGACTATGCCACGATGGTTGCCGACAACGGCGACGAGTGGCTACCCAGGGACAAGCCCCTGGCGAAATCGTAAGTGCCCGGACACCATAGTACTTCATGGTATGTTTCATTATACCGCCTTTGCTCACGCCGAACCTAATTATGCAGTCCGGCCCGAGCTCGTCTCGATGTACCCTCGTCGAGCGGCTCTCTGGGCTCGTCGGATATGAACAGCGGTTCTCCTCTGACGGCTTCCGCACCTTGCCCTATGGACAACGCCGAGGTGGTGTCTCAAAAGGCACCATCCCAAGGGGAGGCGGTCCTGGGGGCGCCTCACGGCGACATCCCGGACCCTGGGTACTAGGGGAGCGAGGCTCCTACGGGCTTCGAGTTCGGGCCCCAGCCGGACACTGCGCCGGAACCTTCAATGGTTCCGGACTCCAGCAGGCGGTCCCCCATTAAGGGGGGGGGGGCAACCGTCCGTGCTGGTTTCCTCTGTCCAACCAGAGGCACCAGACAACTTGCTGGAAGCGCTTCACAATGCTTCCATCGATGAAGAACACCGCACTATCATGAGTGCGGTGGTTAAGAAGGTTCAGTCCGCCAAGAACAGACTGACTGAAGCTTGCGCCAGCCTCCTAACAGGCTTTGAGGTAAGCATTCAAAATATAAAAATATTATCACATAGATAGTAGCCCTTGATGCTCTGTTCGACGTTCGCAAAGAAAAGCCGAATAGAGTATCAAATGATAAGTCAGGAGTCTAAGTAGAGTATGTCTATGTGTATGTGCAGGCTTCCCTGCTGGCCACTGCTGCATGTATTGCGGAGGTCTCTACACTGAAGCAGGCCCTGAAGCGGTCCGAGAACGAGCTCGGCCTTACCAAGGGGCAACTTGAAGAGAGCAAAGGTCAGATATACCCCAGTTTATATAGTGAAAAAGAAGTTCAATGGAAAGTAATAGGATCATCATGAATTTGTCAGGGGCCATGACCAAGGTGGAGACCCTGAGGAAGGCGTTGTCCGCGGCCGAAGACAAAGAGGCCAAAGAACGTATTGAACGGGAGAAACAAGAAGCCCGAGTGGGCGAGGTGCAGCAAGAGCTCGAGGCTCTCGCCAAAAAGCACGAGTCCTTGGAGCTTGACTCCAAGACGCGGGAGTTCGAGCTCACGCAGGCGCTTGAAAGCATCCGGAGCGCCAAGGACGAAGCCCACAAGGCCCTCCAGGAGATTGATGCGGCAAAGAAGATAGCAGCGGGTAAGGCATTCAATATGCAAAGCAAGCATGTGAAGGAGACTTTCCTTTTTCTTACCCGAGTTCGGAGCTCTCCAGGAGCGTTTGCAGATCTTCCCCTAAGTGTGCTGGATGCCGCAGAGTTTTACCGGGCTGAGGATGGGAGCTCAGCAGAGAAGTTGTTCTGGTCTTAGTATACTGGGACCAAACACCCCGTGTCCTTGAGCGACCAGCTGAAGCAGTTGGCCGAACTTCACAAGGCGGCCGAACAGGCCATGAGGGGCCTTATAGTCCGGATGTGGCCTGGCGAGCCCCTGTCCGGCAGCTACTTCGGTCTGATGAGGCGGCTGGTGGAAGCCTGCCCACGGCTTGAAGTCATCAAGCGACCCGTCTGCATCAAAGGTGCACGCAGAGCTTTTGCCCGGGCGAAGGTGCACTGGGCGAAGCTAGACGCCGTGAAGCCTGTGAAGGAGGGGCCGCCGGAGGGCAAAGAGCATCGCCGCCCCGAGAATTACTATGAGAGCGTCCTGAAGGGTTCCCGCTTAGTGGCAAATGAGTGTGTCAAGGATGTAATTTTTGAATGAACATGCCCATGTGATCCTGTAATATGAAACGAGTTCTTTTGCGCCATGCGATGCTTTCTTAATTTAAAATATTACCTTCTGTGCGGCCGTTTATAAAATCCGAGAGTTGGCCAGTCGTCGGCTTCTACCCCCATGTAACTAGTACTGGGGTGTTCGGGGTAAATCTGAACACTCTTTATCCCAATTTTGGGTCCTTCAAGGGAGGTGCTCAGCGCAACGAACCAGGCAATCGGACTATAATGCTTTAACACTCTCACTTAGCCATAGAAGTCTATGATTTTAAATTTTTGGCGAAGCCCCTGGTATTCGGAAGGCCGAATTTGGGGCGCTATACACGCCTAAGCCGGACAAGGTCGACAGCTTGCCCGAAGTGGGAAAAGTCTTTAAGGACTTGAGACCTCTCGAACAGCGACCAGTCTCTCGCCTTATCATGACAGTCAGTTTTTGGCTTTCTCTACTGAGGTGCTCGTCCGGAAGAACCGGGACACAATCACAGTAGTTCTCCCACCGCTACCTTAGCCGATATAGCGGAACGTAAGGTACCAAAGCATGGGAGCCGGGCAACCCAACATTTGACCCAAGATATGATTCGGAGCTGATGCATATAATGCTATAAGTTCGGGGTGCCGCACTGTTGAAAGTGTTCGGACTTCTTGCGTCGTATTACGGGGTAAATGAGAGCCCCTGGCGTATTGACCGTACCCGAGCGTGCAGGTGCGGAATGTCGTAAATGGACATATAAGAGAAAGAGAAAAACTTAAATAATGCAATGACAGATTAATAATATGCATTTTTATTTGAATAATACGTCGAAGCGTACTGGTACAAGTAGTGCAATAAGCTGAAAGTAGGACAATTCGAAATGTCCCATCCAAGGCAAGCTACACATAAATAGTGAAAAGCGGGTATATCAAGTATTACTAGAGACAACCTGGCGGTTCCCGTGTTCATCTTAGCTTCTTGCCGCCTTGGTTGTTGCTTCCGGAATGTGTCCTGCAGTCGGACTGCCGGAAAGGCCTTCCGAGGAGTTAGGCCCTGAAAGAGAAAGGGAATGTCAAAGGTATACAACCCCTATTGTGGTTAAGCCACAATGCGGGGCGTGTCCTGATTGTGCCCCCGCCTATGTCCATGGTATTTTCAATGCGTAGTTATGTACACGCGACACGAATTTCGTCGGTGCACTGGGACTAGGACGGGGGCCGAATTGCTAGGCAAGCGCAGATCGCGCCAGGCGATCCTGTTGTAGATTATTCCGGACTCGCTTGAAGGTGTCTGGGGGCTGTAACACCGAATGGGTGGTCTATCTGAACAGGCTGCTTTGTGCCTCTGCTGCAAGGGCCGCAGTGTGCTCTTCCGTACAGAGCGAGCGTTCTGTGTTCCATTTACTGTTATGACCCCGCGAGGTCCTGGCATCTTGAGCTTGAGGTATGCGTAATGCGGCACTGCATTGAATTTTGCAAATGCTATCCGTTCGAGCAGTGCATGATAGCCACTGTGAAACGGTACGATGTCAAAGATTAACTCTTCGCTTTGGAAGTTATCCGGTGATCCGAAGACCACTTCTAGTGTGATTGGGCCTGTGCAATGGGCCTCTACACCTGGGATGACACCATTGAAGGTGGTTTTGCTGGGTTTGATCCTTGAGCGATCGATACCCATTTTTCGCACTGTATCTTGATAAAGCAGGTTCAGGCTGCTGCCGCCATCCATAAGGACTCGAGTGAGGTGGAATCCATTAATGATGGGGTCTAGGACCAGTGCGGCGGATCCACCATGATGGATGCTAGTGGGGTGGTCCCTGCGATCGAAGGTGATCGGACAAGCAGACCATGGGTTGAACTTCGGGGCGACGGGCTCCATCGCGTAGACGTCCCTTAGTGCATGCTTCTGCTCCCTCTTGGGAATGTGGGTTGCGTATATCATGTTCACTGTCTTCACTTGTGGGGGAAACCCCTTCTGTCCTCCTGGGTTCGGAGGCCGGGGCTCCTCCTCGTCATCGCTATGCAGCCCCTTGTCCTTGTTTTCGGTGTTTAACTTGCCGGCCTGCTTGAACACCCAGCATTCTCTGTTCGTGTGATTGGCTGGCTTGTCAGGTGTGCCGTGGATTTGACACGAGCGATCCAGTATGCGATCCAGACTAGACGGAGCCGGAGTATTTCTTTTGAATGTCTTTTTCCGCTGGCCGGATCTAGAACCTTTGAATCCGACATTGACTGTCGTATCTTCGGTGTTATCGCTGTTATTGCGGCGCTTTGGTCTATTACGATGCTGCCTACCGTTAACGTCTTTGGTATCCGAGGTATCCGGATTCCTTGATGTGTTGTTGCTGCGAGCCAGCCAGCTGTCCTCGCCCGCGCAAAAGCGGGTCATGAGTGTTGTGAGGGCTTGTCACATTCCTAGTTCTGGTATGACCTAGGCTAGCTAGTCATGTGTGCATCATGTTTAAATTTCATTTAACTTTGAAATGGGGATTGTGAAACCCTCAGAAATCATTTCTGGAAATGACCCAGATAAAAATTTCTCCAAAAAGGTCCAAGAAAATGTTCATGTTGCTCTCTGAAAATATTGGACAGAGATAAAAATCAAACCAATATCTTTAGGAGCTCATAAGTATTTATTTTGGGCATTTGGAATTAATCCAGTAATTATTTGCGTTGGATAAATATTTTATTATATATAAAATATTGTCCAATAATTCTGAATTTTGGTGAGGGGCTTTGGAGTGGTCCAACTAGTCCCTACTAAAATTTACAGAATAAAATAAAATGATTTAGTATTTTTATTAAATCAAAACAAATGTCAGAAAATAGAAAACAAAAACAAAATAGAAGCAAAAGGGAAGAAAACCCACCTGCACTTACCTCCCTGTGCAGCCTGGCCTGGCCCAGTGGCCAACAGGCCGGCCCAGCCGACTGGCAGTGCCAGTCGTCCCCTTCCTCGCGCCAGGAGGACAGGGGCACACGCCCGGCCGCGCGGCCACGCGTCCGGCCACGCCACCTGCCTGCCTGGCCTCTCCCCCGACGCCCTGGCCGTCCCGAACGTCGCCACGCGCCGCCCGGACCTCTCGCACTCTCTCTCGCTCTCCCTCCTCCCCTGGATCTCTCCCTCTCCCCGGCCCGAAGCGCTGCCGTCGCCACCGGCCACCGTTGCTGTAGCCACCGCCTCCCCTCGCCCTCTCCCCGTGCTCAGAACCTTCGCCACGTCGCCTGCTACCTCCTCGTCGAGCCACGCACCTCCGGACGGCCTCCATCGTCGCCACTCGTCTCCTTCACCGCCGGCCGCCGTGGATCCCCATCGCCGCCCGTCGACCACAGCGCGTCCCCGAGCTCGCCGTCAAGCCCATCGAGATCGCCGTGAGCTGCTCCTCCTCCTCCCCTCTCTGTTCTCGCCCTCGCACACCGCAGCCGTATCCCCGCTCACGCCCGAACACCGGCCGCCGCCGCGAGCTTCGCTCCGGCGAGCTCCGCCGCCCCCGCAGCCTCCCGACTGCTCCACTGGATGCGCGCGAGCACCAGCTCCTCGGGGATGGTCTCGCGGCCCATTTGGTCGCCGGAGACACGATCCCGAGCCCTCCGCCGCGTTCGGCCTCGCCGGCGGCTAAACGCCGGCGGGATTGACCGGGTCAACCCGCGCTAACTAACCCCCCCCAGTTGACCAGATTTGACTACCCAGGGTCAATGACAGGTGGGGCCCGGCCCTGCTAATGTTTTTGTTAGGATTAGTTTAATATCTAATTAACTCTGTTAACTAACCGGTCACTGACGTGTGGACCCCACACGTCAGGTTTGACCTGGTCAGCTCCGTTGACCTGCTGACGCAGGCATGACGTCATGCTGACGCAATATCTCATTTTCTGGTTTAAAATTAATCAGGAAATTCCAGAAAATGTTCAAAACTTCAAAAATTCATAGAAATTCAACCGTAGCTCAGATTGAAATAATTTATATATGAAAAATTATCAGAAAAATTCAATCTATCCATCTGTACCATTTTCATGCATGACAAACCAACCTATACATGTTGTATATATGAAAACTACTTATGGCATATTTAAGAGCTTATTTTGGAGTTGCATTTGAACCCTTGGTTCAAATGGACCTCAACTAAATAAATGCTAGATGCATTAACTCAAACAACATCACATACTCATGCCATGTTCATGCATCATATTGTTGCATATGCTTGTGTTTGATTTTCCGACACCGTTCCTTCTCGATAGGTCCTGCTCCGGAGAGTGTTCGAGAGTACCTGTCGAGGAGCAGTGCCCCCTGTTGATCTACCAGGCAAGCAACCCCCCCTTGTTCATTCTGATAAAATCCTACTCTCTCGCTCCTGCTCTCATTTATTGCATTAGGACAACAACGATTCAACTGCTACTTTATGCTACGGTAGTTGAACCCATTCCTCTGCATGACCTGTCATTGCCACAGTAAATAGTTGAAACCCACTAGCATGTGTAGGAGTTGTTTGAGCCATGTTGTGCTTCTACCATGCCATGCCTACTATTGCTTAGAGTTGTGTCAGGTCTGATTCATCGGGAATGAATTGGAGTGTTATGATATGTTCTGGTGCTGAGAGTTAAGCGTGTGAACACGATTTGGTAAAGGTAGCGGTGAGAGGCCATGTAGGAGTACATGGTGGGTTGTCTCATTGGGACCGTCCTTAAGAACTGAGTTCTGTGCAAGTTGTCCAATGACTAGCTACTACCACACATTGGGCTCCGGGCGCTCCAAGCTCTCTCGGCTTATTAACCGCCTTGATCTCTGTCCAGGAGTTGCAAATAGTTTCTGGTGTTTGTAGGTAGTGCTATTTTTCTACCGAGTGGCACCCGGCAGGGTGGGCTCGGGACAGACTAGGCACAGGTGGCACGGTGTACCAAGTGGCACCCGGATGGTGGGCTTGGGAACCCTGCTCACATCGTTTGGGGCCGTGAGCGACACCCCGGCCGGATCTCCTTGCGGATGGAACCCAAATAGGTGATAAACCTGGACTAGAGTCTTGCGTGGTTAGTCAGGTCGTGGCCGACACCCTCGCCAGGCTTCCGCTTGAAGGTTGCCGAGATACATGACGTGTATATGGTGATAAGTGGTGAGAGCGTGTGTGATGAAGTACACCCCTGCAGGGTTATCATGATCTATTCGAATAGCCGTGTCCTCGGTTATGGACTTCTTGGATGCTTACGTGGTACATAGACAACTTAAAGTGGATACTCTAAAATGCTCAAGACAAGTGTGAGTGCTATGGATGGCCTTCTCGTAGGAGAGACGGGGATGAATCCATAGTAGTGTATTGATGTGGTGATTAGTGGACTCGTGTGCGCTGCCTCACCTCAAAGAAGTTTCTCATTGTCGTAGAACAGGATAGCCACTGAGTCAAAGCTGGCTTGCTGCAACTAAACCCCACATTACCTTCTTGATACAAATGCATGTATGATAGGATCTGACGTAAGTCTTGCTGAGTACCTTTGTACTCACGTTTGCTTTATTTATGTTTTGCAGATGAGACATCTGTCTCACTAGTAGTACCGCTTGGACTTCGACGAATAGCTTGTTACCTCAGCTACGATCTTGTACCTTGGAGGGACTTGTAGATAGTCAGGCTTCTCGGCCTTTTTCTTTTGTAGTTGTCTGTACTCAGACATGTAATGCTTCCGTTGCTTGTATGCTCTGAATGATGGGTCATGTGACCCCTGTTTGTATTTATGTCATGTGGCTCTTCTGAGCCTTTATCTATATGAGTTGCGTTATGTTGTGATGCCATGTTGTACATCACATACTTGCATGTTATGCGTACGTGTGACGTGTATTGCTATGTGTGGGATCCGACAATCTAGTTGTTTGTCCTTGGCAGCCTCTCTTATGGGGAAATGTAGTCTAGTGCTTCCTTGAGCCATAGTAGTCCGCTACAGCCCGGTTCACCGGAGTCCTGCTAGCCCAGCACTACTGCTCAGAACACTTGACTGGCCGGCATGTGTTCCACTTCGTTCCTATGTCTGTCCCTTCGGGGAAATGTCACGCGGTGACTTCCAGAGTCCTGTTAGCCCAGTGCTACAGCCCGGATTCATACGCTGTTGACCGACATGCTCGATGTGATTCATGTATGCCTGTCTCCATAGGTCTGTGCCGCTTTGGGTTCACGACTAGCCATGTCGGCCCGGGTTCTATGTCATATGGATGCTAGCTACACTATCATATACGTGAGCCAAAAGGCGCAAAAGGTTCCGGGCCATGGTAAGGCGACACCCGTGGGGATATCGTGCGTGAGGCCGCAAAGTGATATGAGGTGTTACATGCTAGATCGGTGTGACTTAGAATCGGGGTCCCGACAGCTTTGGTATCAGAGCCTGACTGCCTGTAGGATTACCAAGCCAACCTGGTCGAAGTTGAGTCTAGAAATTCTTTAGCTATATAGGGGAATTGATTGTGGAAGGGAACGTAAGGCTCTTTTGACTCCTTATGCCTCATGCCTTCTGATCTGAGTCATCCTATCTTTCCTACGGGGTTAAGGAACTAGGCTTTCTCTTCCGTCTATCAGGATCACGTGTTACTACTCCATAGTCTCTTAGGATTGGTTGATCAGAGTCATATCCCAGTTCGAGTACCTCCGGTGTAGTCTGTTTAGTAATATCTCAGAACCTTGGGTGATGATGTTGAGTTTGATGCTACCCCATCATTTGCAGGATGTCTCATTTTGAGCATTTTACTGCCGTTATGCTGCCGGAATTTGTCCTAGGAGTTTGAGAGATACTAAATTCTTGTGCTACCTTCTGCATCCTATAGTTGATGCTGATTCCATCCTTGTTTTCCTTGGTTTCGTTCTTCAGGATGTTGCCGGTTAACCGAAGTTCTGTTGCTCGTAGCCGGAACCACGGAGATGGTAGGGATGAGGATCCTCCCGACCAGTCTTCGTTGGCAGAGTTCATGTTAGAGGTTGAGAGGAACAAGCGTGAGTCTAACCGCTTGCTAGCACGTATTGAGGAGAACACCTCCCATCAGCACAAAGAGTTTGTGTCCATCCATGACTTCATCGGTCTGAAACCACCTACCTTCCATCATTCCATTGAACCACTCGATGCAGATGACTGGCTACGTAGTATCACACACAAGCTGCGTTCAGCGAACGTAGCTGAAAGTAACAAGGTCACCTACGCTGCTTATCATCTGGAAGGTCCTGCTAGTATTTGGTGGCAGAACTATGAGGCTATGCTTCCAGCTGGCCAGAAAACCACCTGGAGAGATTTCACTGAGGCTTTTCGCGAGCATCACATTCCTCAGGCTCTCATTGATCGCAAGAGAGAAGAGTTTTGTAGTTTCACCCAGAGTAAGATGGCTGTTGATGTTTACAGCAGAGAGTTTGAGAACCTTGCTCGCTATGCTACAGAAGAGGTGTCCACGGACGCCAAGAAGCAGGCTAGGTTCCGGAAGGGTCTCAACCCCAAGTTGCGTCGTGATCTCCACTTGCATCATTGCAATACATTCCAGGCTCTTGTGAACAAGGCCATTAATGCAGAGACAGCTCAGCTCACTTACGAGGAGTCTCGTAAGCACACCCGTGATTTGGTTTCTTTCTCCGGTTCTAGTTCGCAGAAGCGCCGGATTTGGGTTCCGAACTCCGCTCTTCCACCCAGATATTCACCGAGGCCATCTTGTGTGGCACCTCACCCAGTTCAGTTACATGCTCCACCCAGGCCTATTGGTAGACCGCTTGTCAATGCGGGTCCACGTCCTACTTCAGGGACTTGTTTCACATGCGGAGAGCCAGGACACTATGCACGTGACTGCTCTCAAACCAACTATGCTCCACCCCAGCCTGAGAAGTCTGTTGGCCGTGGTAAGCCATCACGCAAGATGATTAGTGTCAAGTCAGCTCCCACTGAACGTGGATGTGTGCATCACGTCTCAGCTAAAGACACTCATGATGATCCGGATGTCGTTCTTGGTACACTCCTTGTCAACTGTCATCCAGCTTCGGTTCTGTTTGATACCGGAGCATCTCATTCCTTCATTTCCGAAAGTTATGCCAGCTTGCACAACATATCCTTTTGTGATATGCCCTCTCCACTAGTAATTCAAACTCCTGGATCCAAATGGCAAACTTCTAGTGTAAGCCATGGTAATGAAATCCTTGTTGACAGACTTGTATTCCTTGCATCACTTATAGCCCTCAAGTCTACGGATATTAACATCATCTTGGGTATGGACTGGATGAAAGCTCATTATGCCAAGATTGATTGTTACACTAGGTCTGTTCAGCTTACACACCCATCTGGCAAGATAGTCACCGTCTCCACTAGGGTTGCAAAGCGTCAGCTCTATTCTCTTAATGCCAACCCTCTTCCTGACCTTGAAGATATCCCGGTAGTCCGTGACTTTCCGGATGTTTTTCCAGAGGAACTGCCAGGTATTCCACCTGACAGAGATGTAGAATTTGTCATAGATCTTATCCCAAGAACCGCTCCAATCTCTAGGAGACCTTACAAGATGGCACCCTTAGAACAAGCTGAGCTTAAGAAACAACTCGATGAATCCTTGCAAAAGGGTTTCATCCGTCCTAGTTCTTCTCCCTGGGCTTGCCCCGTTCTCTTCGTCAAGAAGAAGGATGGTACGGACCGGATGGTTGTAGATTATCGTCCCGTTAATTTGGTCACGATAAAGAACAAGTATCCGCTCCCCAGGATCAACGACCTGTATGATCAGCTCGCTGGATCCTCAGTCTTTTCCAAGATGGATTTGAGGTTAGGCTACCACCAAATCAAGATCAGAAATGGGGACATTCCTAAGACGGCTTTTGTCACTCGTTATGGTCAGTACGAGTACACCGTCATGTCCTTTGGTCTAACCAACGCTCCAGCTACTTTCTCTCGCTTGATGAACTCGATCTTCATGGAGTACTTAGATAAGTTCGTCGTGGTTTACCTCGATGATATCCTTATTTACTCGAAGAACGAGGAAGAGCATGCCGAACATCTTAGACTTGTGCTAGGAAAACTCAGAGAGCACCGCCTTTATGCCAAGTTCTCCAAGTGCGAATTTTGGTTGCCAGAAGTGACCTATCTCGGCCACGTAATCTCTGGTAAGGGCATTGCTGTCAATCCCGAAAGAGTTCAGGCCGTTCTTGATTGGACTCCGCCTGAAACAGTTAAGCAAGTTAGGAGTTTCCTTGGTCTAGCCAGTTATTGTCGCCGATTCGTTGAGAACTTCTCCAAAGTGGCCAAACCTCTCACGGAACTTCTCAAGAAAGATAAAAAGTTTGAGTGGTCCCCACAGTGTGAGCACAGTTTTCAGGAACTGAAAAGACGCTTGACTTCTGCTCCCATACTTGTGCCACCGGATTTCACTAAGGACTTTGTTATCTATTGTGATGCCTCACGACAGGGACTAGGTTGCATTCTTATGCAAGATCGCCATGTGATTGCCTATGCATCTCGACAGTTGCATCCACATGAGGAGAATTATCCTACACATGATCTAGAGCTTGCAGCCGTAGTCTATGCACTTAAGACCTGGCGACATTACCTTCTTGGTAAACGTTGCGAGATTTACACCGATCACCAGAGTCTCAAATATATCTTCACCCAACCAGATTTGAACCTTAGGCAAAGACGTTGGCTGGAGTTGATCTCAGATTACGACTTAGGGATTACCTACACCCCAGGCAAGGGGAATGTCATGGCTGATGCGCTAAGTCATAAGTCCTATTGCAACAATCTCATGTTGCAGCAGGGCCAACCACTTCTCCATGAGGAATTATGTAAGCTTAACCTCCACCTTGCTCCTCACGGATTCCTTTCTACCTTGGTGGCGAAACCTACTCTTGTGGATCAAATCATCTCTGCTCAGAAGCAGGATACGGGAATTTCCCGGATCAAGAGAAACATTAACAAAGGAGTTGGTGGTAGTTTCTCTATAGATGAACGTGGTGTTGTTTTCTTTGAGAGTCGCTTGGTGGTTCCCAAGAATCAACATCTTCGACAATTAATCCTTAAGGAGGCGCATGAATCTCCTCTCACGATTCATCCCGGTAGTACTAAGATGTATCAGGACCTACGCCAGAGGTTCTGGTGGACTAGGATGAAGAGAGAAATTGCTCAATTTATTGCTAACTGTGACGTTTGTCGTCGCGTGAAGGCAGAGCATCAGAGACCTGCTGGCACCCTTCAACCTTTAGCTATTCCTGAGTGGAAATGGGATAAAGTTGGTATGGACTTCATCACCGGCTTTCCCAGGACCAAGAGAGGGAATAATGCTATCTTCGTAGTCATTGATCGTCTTTCCAAAGTGGCTCACTTCCTACCTGTTCGAGAGAGTATCACTGCTAGTCAGCTCGCTGACTTATATATTTCTCGAATAGTGTCACTTCATGGTGTTCCACTAGAGATCAATTCAGACCGTGGTAGTCTTTTCACTTCTCATTTCTGGGAGAGCTTCCAAACTGCCATGGGCACCCATCTTTCCTTCAGTACCGCTTTCCACCCTCAATCAAGTGGTCAGGTGGAAAGGGTCAACCAGATTCTTGAAGACATGCTTAGAGCTTGTGTTATCTCATTCGGTATGGATTGGGAGAAGTGTCTTCCTTCGCCGAGTTTGCTTATAACAACAGCTACCAATCCAGCCTCAAGAAAGCTCCTTTTGAGGTTCTGTATGGACGAAGATGTCGAACACCTTTGAACTGGTCAGAAACCGGTGAAAGACAATTCTTTGGACCGGATATGATCCAGGAGGCAGAAGAGCAAGTTCGCATCATTCGTGAGAATTTGAAAAACAGCCCAATCTCGTCAAAAGAGCCAGTATGACCGTAGTCATAAGGAAGTGGCTTATGAAATTGGCGACAAAGCTTACCTTCGGGTTACCCCTTTGAAGGGTACCCATCGATTCGGTATCAAGGGCAAGTTGGCTCCTCGTTACATCGGTCCCTTTCTCATTCTTGCTAAACAAGGAGAGGTTGCCTACCAGTTGGAACTACCACTACATCTTTCTCGAGTTCATGATGTCTTCCACGTCTCTCAACTCAGGCGTTGCTTCTCGGATCCCATCCGCGGAGTGGACCACAAAACGCTTGATCTCCAAGATAACCTCACTTATCGAGAGTACCCTGTCTGCATCCTTGATCAAGCAGAGCGTGTCACCCAACGTCATGGCATCAAGTTTCTCAAGGTTCAGTGGTCTCATCATTCCGAGAGAGAAGCTACTTGGGAGCGTGAAGATCGTCTTCGACTTGAGTACCCCGCTTTCTTCCCGCTGACTCCTGAATCTCGGGACGAGATTTCTTCGAGTGGGGGCGAGTTGTCACATCCCTAGTTCTGGTATGACCTAGGCTAGCTAGTCATGTGTGCATCATGTTTAAATTTCATTTAACTTTGAAATGGGGATTGTGAAACCCTCAGAAATCATTTTTGGAAATGACCCAGATAAATTTTCTCCAAAAAGGTCCAAGAAAATGTTCATGTTGCTCTCTGAAAATATTGGACAGAGATAAAAATCAAACCAATATCTTTAGGAGCTCATAAGTATTTATTGTGGGCATTTGGAATTAATCCAGTAATTATTTGCGTTGGATAAATATTTTATTATATATAAAATATTGTCCAATAATTCTGAATTTTGGTGAGGGGCTTTGGAGTGGTCCAACTAGTCCCTACTAAAATTTACAGAATAAAATAAAATGATTTGGTATTTTTATTAAATCAAAACAAATGTCAGAAAATAGAAAACAAAAACAAAATAGAAGAAAAAGGGAAGAAAACCCACCTGCACTTACCTCCCTGTGCAGCCTGGCCTGGCCCAGTGGCCAACACGCCGGCCCCGCCGACTAGCAGTGCCAGTCGTCCCCTTCCTCGCGCCAGGAGGACAGGGGCACACGCCCGACGCGCGCGGCCACGCGTCCGACCACGCCACCTGCCTGCCTGGCCTCTCCCCCGACGCCCTGGCCGTCCTGAACATCGCCACGCGCCGCCCCGGACCTCTCGCACTCTCTCTCGCTCTCCCTCCTCCCCTGGATCTCTCCCTCTCACCATGCCCGAAGCGCTGCCGTCGCCACCGGCCACCGTTGTCGTAGCCACCGCCTCCCCCTCGCCCTCTCCCCGTGCTCAGAACCTTCGCCACGTCGCCTTCTACCTCCTCATTGAGCCACGCACCTCCGGACGGCCTCCATCGTTGCCACCGTCGTCTCCTTCACCGTTGGCCGCCGTGGATCCCCATCGCCGCCCCGTCGACCACAGCGCGTCCCCGAGCTCGCCGTCAAACCCATCGAGATCGCCGTGAGCTGCTCCTCCTCCTCCCCCTCTCCGTTCTCGCCCTCGCACACCGCAGTCGTATCCCCGCTCGCGCCCGAACACCGGCCGCCGCCGCGAGCTTCGCTCCGGCGAGCTCCGCCGGCCCCGCAGCCTCCCGACTGCTCCACTGGATGCGCGCGAGCACCAGCTCCTCGGGGATGGTCTCCGTGGCCCATTTGGTCGCCGGAGACATGATCCCGAGCCCTTCGCCGCGTTCGGCCTCGCCGGCGGCTAAACGTCGGCGGGATTGACCGGGTCAACCCGCGCTAACTAACCCCCCCAGTTGACCAGATTTGACTACCCAGGGTCAATGACAGGTGGGGCCCGGCCCTGCTAATGTTTTTGTTAGGATTAGTTTAATATCTAATTAACTCTGTTAACTAACTGGTCAATGACGTGTGGACCCCACATGTCAGGTTTGACCTGGTCAACTCTGTTGACCTGCTGACGCAGGCATGACGTCATGCTGATGCAATATCTCATTTTCTGGTTTAAAATTAATCAGAAAATTCCAGAAAATGTTCAAAACTTCAAAAATTCATATAAATTCAACGGTAGCTAAGATTGAAATAAATTATATATGAAAAATTATCAGAAAAATTCAATCTATCCATCTGTACCAGTTTCATCCATGACAAACAAACCTATATATGTTGTATATATGAAAACTTATTAATGGCATATTTAAGAGCTTATTTTGGAGTTGCATTTGAACCCTTGGTTCAAATGGACCTCAACTAAATAAATGCTAGATGCATTAACTCAAACAACATCACATACTCATGCCACGTTCATGCATCATATTGTTGCATATGCTTGTGTTTGATTTTCCGACACCGATCCTTCCCGGTAGGTCCTGCTCCGGAGAGTGTTCGAGAGTACCTGTCTGAGGAGCAGTGCCGCCCTGTTGATCTACCAGGCAAGCAAACCCCCTTGTTCATTCCGATACAATCCCACTCTCTCGCTCATGCTCTCTTTTATTGCATTAGAACAACAACGATTCAACTTCTACTTTATGTTGCGGTAGTTGAACCCATTTCTCTGCATGACGTGTCATTGCCACAGTAAATAGTTGAAACCCACTAGCATGTGTACGAGTTGCTTGAGCCATGTTTTGTTCTTGCCATACCTTGCCTGCTATTGCTTAGAGTTGTGTCAGGTCTGATTCATCGGGAATGAATTGGAGTGTTATGATATGTTCTGGTGCTGAGAGTTAAGCGTGTGAACACGATTTTGTAAAGGTAGCGGTGGGAGGCCATGTAGGAGTACATGGTGGGTTGTCTCATTGGGACCGTCCTTAAGAACTGAGTTTTGTGTAAGTTGTCCAATGACTAGCTACTACCACACATTGGGCTGCGGGCGCTCCAAGCTCTCTCGACTTATTAACCGCCTTGAACTCTGTCCAGGAGTTGCAAATAGTTTCTGGTGTTTGTAGGTAGTGCTATTTTTCTACCGAGTGGCACCCGGCAGGGTGGACTTGGGACAGACTAGGCACACGTGGCCCGGTGTACCGAGTGGCACCCGGATGGTGGGCTCGGGAACCCTATACACATCGTTTGGGGCTGTGAGCGAAACCTCGGTCGGATCTCCTTGCGGATGGAACCCGAATAGGCGATAAACCTGGACTAGAGTCTTGTGTGGTTAGTCAGGTCGTGGCTGACACCCTCGCCAGGCTTCCGCTTGAAGGTTGCCGAGATACATGACGGGTATACGGTGATAAGTGGTGAGAGCGTGTGTGATGAAGTACACCCCTGCAGGGTTATCATGATCTATTCGAATAGCCGTGTCCACGGTTATGGACTTCTTGGATGCTTACGTGGTACATAGACAACCTGAAGTGGATACTCTAAAATGCTCAAGATAAGTGTGAGTGCTATGGATGGCCTTCTCGTAGGAGAGACGGGGATGAATCCATAGTAGTGTATTGATGTGGTGATTAGTGGACTCGTGTGCGCTGCCTCACCTCAAAGAAGTTTCTCATTGTCGTAGAACAGGATAGACACTGAGTCAAAGCTGGCTTGCTGCAACTAAACCCCACATTACCTTCTTGATACAAATGCATGTATGATAGGATCTGATGTAAGTCTTGCTGAGTACCTTTGTACTCACGTTTGCTTTATTTATGTTTTGCAGGTGAGACATCTGTCTCACTAGTAGTACCGCTTGGACTTCGACGAGTAGCTTGTTACCTCAGCTACGATCTTGTAACTTGGAGGGACTTGTAGATAGTCAGGCTTCTCGGCCTTTTTCTTTTGTAGTTGTCTGTACTCAGACATGTAATGCTTCCATTGCTTGTATGCTCTAAATGATGGGTCATGTGACCCCTATTTGTATTTATGCTATGTTGCTCTTCTGAGCCTTTATCTATATGAGTTGCGTTATGTTGTGATGACATGTTGTACATGACATACTTGCATGTTATGCGTACGTGTGATCCGACAATCTAGTTGTTTGTCCTTGGCAGCCTCTCTTATGGGGAAATGTAGTCTAGTGCTTCCTTGAGCCATAGTAGTCCGCTACAGCCCGCTTCACCGGAGTCCTGCTAGCCCAGCACTACTGCTCAGAACACTTGACTGGCCGGCATGTGTTCCACTTCGTTCCTATGTCTGTCCCTTCGGGGAAATGTCACGCGGTGACTTCCAAAGTCCTGTTAGCCCAGTGCTATAGCCCAGATTCATACGCTGTTGACCGACATGCTCGATGTGATTCATGTATGCATGTCTCCATAGGTCTGTGCCGCTTTGGGTTCACGACTAGCCATGTCGGCCTGGGTTCTCTGTCATATGGATGCTAGCGACACTATCATATACGTGAGCCAAAAGGCGCAAACGGTTCCGGTCCATGGTAAGGCGACACCCGTGGGGATACCGTGCGTGAGGCCGCAAAGTGATATGAGGTGTTACATGCTAGATCGGTGTGACCTAGAATCGGGGTCCTGACAGGGCTGCCATAGATTTCGGCTTCTCCTGGCCGAGGTGGCGGGCGAGCCACTCGTCGCGGATGTTATGTTTGAATGCCACTAAGGCTTCTACATCCGGACAGTCCACAATTTGATTTTTCTTGGTCGGGAACCGTGTCCAGAATTGTCTGGCCGATTCCCCTGGTTGCTGGGTTATGTGGCTCAAGTTATTAGCATCCGGTGGCCGCACATAAGTGCCCTGGAAGTTGTCAAGAAATGCATCTTCCAAATCCTCCCAACTGCCGACGGAATCTGCTGGCAAGCTATTCAGCCAATGCCGAGCTGGTCCTTTTAGTTTTAGTGGGAGGTACTTGATGGCATGTAGATCGTCACCGTGAGCCATGTGGATGTGAAAGAGGAAATCCTCAATCCATACAGCGGGATCTGTTGTGCTGTCGTATGATTCGATATTTACGGGTTTGAAACCCTCCGGGAATTCGTGATTCATAACTTCATCAGTGAAGCATAGGGGGTGTGCGGCGCCTCTATGCCGGGCTATATCCCGACGTAGTTCATATGAGTCTTGTCTGCTGTATTTGGCCCGGCCAGATTTACTCTTTTGGTATCCGACGCGACGATCATCGTCCCGTGTGGGCGCACGTGTTCGTGTCCCGTATATTGACTTTGTGATTTTTGCCTTGCTGTCAAAGATGTCTCGCAGGTCCTTTGTGTTGCCCCAAGCCTTAGTATTTTTGACTGAGTGGCGACAGGGTGCGGGCTGAACCTTAGGCTGAAACGCCTCTCTGGCTCGTCCGCGTAGTGGCCGGTGAGCCGCATTGTACACTAGTGAATGAGGTTTCAATGCTTCCTCCTCGAGGTGAGGTAGCAACCTGCGCTTTGGGTAACTCTGGGACAGGCGCTCGAGTTCATGCTCCTTGGCCGCAAGGACTTCGGTCCATCTGTCTGCTAGCAAGTCTTGATCAGTTTGAAGCTGTTGTTGTTTCTTCTTTAGGCTATTTGCCGTGGCCATAAGCTGGCACTTGAAGCGCTCTTGTTCGACGGGGTCCTCAGGCACGATAAATTCGTCGTCGCCGAGGCTCGCCTCGTCTTTGGAGAGAGGCATGTAATTGTCCTCCTCTGGTTCTCCATCTGCTGCCTGCTCTGGAGGGCTAGCTTGTTCGTCCTCTAGCTCTTCGTCGTGCTGGAGGGGATTGTTGTTGTCTTCCACGCTATCCGAAGTATTATTATCTCCTGTGCCGGTATCACTGCTCTTGCTGTGGCGGGACTTAGAGCGCGCCGCTGACGTTGGTGCTTGGGTTGCTTCTTGGAGGGGTCATCCTCCGCTTTCTCCTCGCCATTGGCTTCTTTGGGGGTGTCCACCATATATATATATATATATATATATATATATATATATATATATATCATATGATGAGGTGGCGGTCCAGTGCCCCGAGGGCGGTGGATCTTGTTCGTCTCCGGCTTCGTCGTCCATATCGTCGAAGTCTTCAAAGCCGAGGTCGAGCATGTCGGTTAAGTCGTCGACAGTGGCTACTAAGTGGGTGGTGGGTGGGCAGTGAATTTCTTCATCGTCCGCATCCCATTCTAGCCGGACATAGTTCGGCCAAGGTTCTCTTGACAGGGAGAGAGACCTTAATGAATTCAGCACATCTCCAAAAGGTGAGTGCTGAAAGTTGTCCGCGGAGGTGAACTCCATGATCGGTGCCCAGTCGGACTCGACGGGCACGGATACGAGCGGCTCAGAGTCCATGGCCGAAGATGAATCCAGTGGTTCGGCAACACGGCTCTCGTAAGGGGTGAAGTCAGTATCCGGCTCTATCGCCGGTGAGAGTGCGGCCTCCATGGCGGGGTCCATCCCTTCGCTCCCGGATGGCGCGACTTGCTCTAGATTAAAAGCTGGAGTAGCTGCGGTTGCGATCTCTCGAACACGGTCCGACGGTAGAGTTACGCCTTGCTCGTCGTGACTGCGCGGCGCGTCCGTCATGGGCTCGAATCCGTTGAAGATCAAGTCTCCGCGGATACCGGCCATGTAGTTCAGGTTTCCAAGTCTGACCTGATGGCCAGGGGCGTAGCTCTAAATCTACTCCAGACGGCCAAGCGAATTGGCCCGCACTGCAAAGCCGCCGAATATGAAGATCTGTCCGGGGAGGAAAGCCTCACCCTGGACCGCATCACTAGCGATGATCGAAGGAGCCATCAAGCCTTATGGTGAAGACACAATGGAACTCTCAATGAAAGCACCAATCTCGGTGTCAAAACCAGCAGATCTCGGGTAGGGGGTCCCAAACTATGCGTCTAAGGCGGATGGTAACAGGAGGCAGGGGACACAATGTTTACCCAGGTTCGGGCCCTCTTGATAGAGGTAATACCCTACGTCCTGCTTGATTGTTCTTGATGATATGAGTATTACAAGAGTTGATCTACCACATGATCGGAGAGGCTAAACCCTAGAAGCTAGCCTATGGTATGATTGTCTGTTGTCCTACGAAGTAAAACCCTCCGGTTTATATAGACACCAGAGGGGGCTAGTGTCGGTGTCAAAACCGGCGGATCTCGGGTAGGGGGTCCCGAACTGTACGTCTAGGATGGATGGTAATAGGAGGCAGGGGACATGGTGTTTTACCCAGGGTCGGGCCCTCTTGATGGAGGTAAAACCCTACGTCCTGCTTGATTAATATTGAAGATATGTGTAGTACAAGAGTAGATCTACCACGAGATCAGAGAGGCTAAACCCTAGAAGCTAGCCTATGGTATGATTGTATGTTGTGATTGTTGTCCTACGGACTAAAACCCTCCGGTTTATATAGACACCGGAGAGGGTTAGGGTTACACAAGGTTGGTTACAAAGGAGGAGATATCCATATACGTATTGCCTAGCTTGCCTTCCACGCCAAGTAGAGTCCCATCCGGACACGAGACGAAGTCTTCAATCTTGTATCTTCATACTCTAACAGTCCGGCCAATGGAGATAGTCTGGCTGTGTGGAGACCCCCTAATCCAGGACTCCCACAGTAGCCCCTGAACCAGGCTTCAATGACGACGAGTCCGGCGCGCAGTATTGTCTTCGGCATTGCAAGGCGGGTTCCTTCTCCGAATACATGACAGAAGAAGTTGAATACGAGGATAGTGTCCGACCCTGCAAAATAAATTCCACATTCCACCGCAGAGAGAATAACGTTTTCGCAGATCTAATTTGCTGGCTTGTTTTGGCAGCATGACGTTACGTCATGGCCCGGTGATTATTTGAACTGTTTCTTTTAACCAGCTCCACACATAACGCGAGGCGGTTTCGTGACATGTCTTGCCGAAGCGGAGATCGTGTTCCCCCAATTACGGGATTCTCATTAATGCGGTCGTGGGTAACCCAACCGTGTCTAGGACTCCTAGATTATAGGCAAGTCCTAAACGGCTACGGAGAGGACGCTTGATATTCACCCTCTTTATAAAGGGACGAGGTTTTTGCTTTTTCTCTCTCGTGCTCAATCGAACCCTTCCTCCGCCTCGAGTTCTAACACCCAAAGCCCAGGTTAGGTGCTCCGGATCTTCAATCATGTCTGGATCCAGCCTTCAAGGCCGATGGATGCCCTCCTCCGTCACGGAAGAGGACATTAAGAAGTTGAGGGAGGCCAAATACCTGACCGCCGAGGTTTCGCATCGGCTGCCTGCTCGAGGGCAGGTCGTCCCTACTCCCGAACCCAACGAGAACGTTGTGTTCGTCTCCCACTTCCTCCGAGGTCTAGGCCTCACTCTGGATCCTTTCGTCAGGGGCTTGATGTTCTATTACGGGCTAGATTTTCACGATCTAGCTCCATACTCCTTTCTCCACATCTCGACGTTTATTGTCGTGTGTGAGGCCTTCCACCGCGTCACCCCTCACTTTGGCTTGTGGCTCAAGACCTTTGAAGTAAAGCCGAAGATGATCGAGGGGCAACAGGCAGCGTGCGGAGGTGCATCAATAGGCAAGATGGCAGGAGCTCCATGGCCGGAAGGTTCCTTTCCAGAGGTGTCCGAACTATGGCAACGGGAGTTGTTTTACATCACGTCTCCCCGAAGTGCCAAGTGGGCGTCTGCCCCCGCTTTCTGCTCGGGCCCCCCACCACAACTGATGTCATGGATTAGCAGAGGCCTGAACTGGGGTCCAGCCAAGGACGTGCCTATACTGCAAAGCCGCATTCGAGATCTCTTCGAGGGAGATTTTAATTTGGCTGTGGTAATACAAATTATGCTGGTTCGTCAAGTCCAGCCTTGCAGACGCCGGCCCCTTCGCTTGTGGGAGTTCAACCCAGAGGGACCGCGTGCCATTCAAAATTTCCTCGGCTTGACACACGAGGAAATGTACAAGTCGTTCTTCGGATCTCAAGTAGAGTGTCCGGACGTTACCGAGGACGTGGGCCTGCGCAGTAACCGCGCCGCCGAACAAGTAAGAAATCCTCCAACCGAACACACTGTCTCTTATTCAAAGTTATCTCTGAGAGTTTGCTTTTTGACCAGGACTGGCTAACGAAGGCGAAGATGATTCGGTGTTCGGCCCCCCTCCCTGAGGGTTCGGAAATTCCAGTATTGGAAAAGATGCTCGAGGCTGCACCTTGCCCGGAGCCCTCGAAGGAAGATACTGGGGAGGATAATACGGGCAGACGCGGGCCCTCGTCGCCACTCACTCCGACCGAGGGAATGAGCGTCTCCATAAAGGAGGACAACCGGGGGAGGAAGAGGACTGCTTTCGAGGATCCGGAAGCCGAAGCCTCCAAACGGGAGAAGAAATCTCCCACAGAGGGTCCCGCCTTGGGGGGTGCTCCTTCCGCACATAGTCCGCAGGGGGATCTGCCCTCCAACGAGTCGTAAGTGATCCCAAAATACTTTAAGGTATGCTATCTTTCTTCTGAGAAAATAACCACCGCATATATCTTGCATCTCGGGCCCTAGCCCCTCTCAGATGAGCTCATCTTCGGGGGATCTTCTTCCAGAGATGATGGAGAGCGAAACGCCTCCCCCGGACTCCTCCGCTCCAGAAGCGGGCGACCCCGAAGTGTCGTCACGGAGGGCCTCTCCGAATCCGGTGAGGCTAGAAGATAATCCCATAGACCCCCGAAGTCCCCAGCGTCCGGCTCCCGAGGAGAGCAGACAAAAGAGTCCGACACCGTCTAGTGTGCGATCGGACGTTTTGAGAGAGTTGGTGGGGCGAGCAGCCATCTCAGAAAAACACCGTATGCTGATGGGTACGGTGGTGGAGAAAATCTCGTCCGCCGGAAGTGGATTACATGAAGCCTTTATGAGTCTACTGACAGGCTTTGAGGTACGTAAGATAATACGTGACAGTACTGCACATGTTAGGTGTGCCCTGTGTAGATAGTAGCCCCTGAGACTCTGGTTGTCGTCGAGAAAGGCGGCGAACAGAGGATCATATTCTCAGGCAATAACCAGACTGCCCTTATGTGCAGGTGGTGGAGGCTCCGATGGCTAGCCGGAATAGTGAGTTTGCCAAATTAAAACGGCAACTGAATGCGGCAGACGCCGACCTCGAGCTTGTTAACAAGAGGCTTGACGAGGCACAGGGTAAGTGTTATTATCTGGTGAACGCCACATAGTAAGAGCAGCATAATGCCAGTATCTTTAATATGTTGTGACTGCAGATGGAGCTGCCTCCGTAGAAGCCTTGCAGGCAGAACTTGCCCGAGCCAAGGAACAAGCGAGGATTAGTAATGCCGCTGCTTTGAAGGCGGCCGAAGAGTTGAAGGCCGAGAAGGCCGCACATTGCGAGAGCCAAGATAAGATGGCCAAGATGGCCGTGGAATTAAAAGAAGCTGCCGACCGTTGCCGGGTCCTTGAAAAGGAAAACCAAGCAAAGGCAACGGACCTCGAGAAGGCCACGGTGGCGGAGAAGGACACCCGTTCTGCTATGAGAGCGAAGAAGGAGGAGCTGCGGGAAGCTGGGGATATTGCGGCTGGGAAACCCTTCATGTTACGGAGGAAGTTCGGAGATCCACGGTATGCCCCTCTGGATCGGCTGTGGAGTTCGGCAGATGCATATATGGATTTCGCGGCGAGTGCTGCCGATGCTGCCAAGTACTTCCAAGGTCAGACAGACCGTGAAGTGGACAAGCTGTTCTGGTCGCAGTTCAACGTTCCAGAGCGTCCTCCATCATTGACTGACCAGCTAGCCGAATGGGCCGAACTGAATAGGTTGTCCGGACTCGCCATGAGGGCTGTTGTGGATCAGTTGTGGCCGGAGAAGCAAAAGCCAGATAGCTATTTCAACTTAGTGCAGCAGTTCCTTGGTGCGGTGTCGCGCATTAATGCGATGAAGAGGTCTGCGTGCATAGAAGTCTCGTGGATGGCCCTTCCCGTGTTAAAGCATACTGGGCAGAGATGGACGCTTCCGTAGTCGCGGCGCAGGGTTCGGCCATAGGCCGAGTGGCAGCCGAGCATTATTTCGAGGAGGTTCTCGAGGGTGCTCGTTTGATAGAGGCCCAGTGCTCGAAGAATATTATGTTTGATTGATATGTATTCTTATTGTAAACACAATGCTTTTATGAAGTTTTTATAAGGCTATGTTTATACTTTTGCCTGAAAGTAGTATGGTGCCTCCTATGCGTCCGTTTATGCATACATGTGTATAACCTGAAAGATTGCAGCCGTCGGCTTCAACCCCCACGCATATAATGCGGAGGTGCTCGCAAAAAACGCGTGTTCACACTTAACCCAACGTCTTGGTCCTAATAAGGAGGTGATAGCGCAGCGAGCGAGGCAACCGGACTATAATGCTTTAACACTTTCACTTAGCCATAGGAGTTTGACAGTGGGGCTACTAGATAGCCCCTGGTGGCTCCGCACTCTCCCGATCGCGGGGTGCGTACATGCCTGGCCGGAAAACGGCCCTTCGTTAAGGCGGAGGAATTCTAACATTCCGATAGGTCATCGAGTGGTTGACCAGTCTCACGCTATATCATGACAGTCAGTTTTCGGCTTTCTCTACTGAGGTGCTCGTCCGGATGAACCAGGGCACAATCGCAGTAGTTCTCCTGGTGCTACCTTAGCCGGTAAAGCAGAACGGAAGGCACCAAAACACAGGAGCCGGGCAAACCCAACATTTGACCAAAGACAATGATTCGGAGCTGATGCATATAGGGCCAAACTCGCGACGCCGAACACTCCCTAAGGTATTCGATCTTTATGGTATAAACCGGGCCTAAATAGTGCCCCTTGCAAGAAGCCCCTTGTGTCTAGGTGCGTGCATTATTCTGACGTGGCCACATGCCAAGACGCCAGCATCCTTCTCAACTGTGCTGAGAATTCGGTGGATATGTATCAACAAGAGATAGTAAAAAAGGTTGACGCGGGGTCTTAATCTAAAAAGAATCCTTGAAGCGGGTCCCTGCTGCACGTCTGCGCCTGTATCTCCGTTGTGCCGTATCCTGGACGGGTGTAGCATGATGATCATCTGTAAAAGAGAGGAACTTAGGTGAAAAAGTTGTCATGCAAAAAGATAGTTTTTTAAAGAAACCATGTATAATTCAAGGTGAGTAAGAATTGCCACTTGTCTGCGCACGTTGAGCCCCTTGTATTTGTAATAGGGGTATGGCCATTTATTCGGTATAGAGTGCATATAGTTGCGCCAGACTCGTCTAACCGTGTCCGAGGTCGTGATGACCTGCTAAATGCTTTAGTTGGTGAGGCCGTTTTTAGTGTGCGGCTGCCAGGGCAGCCGCACGCTCTTCGGCACGCAGAGATCGCTTAATACTTCCGTTCACTGTAATGATGCCACGTGGGCCGGGCATCTTGAGTGTGAGGGAAGCGTAATGTGGTATCACGTTAAAGGGAACGAAAGCTTCGCGTCCGAGTAGTGCTTGATAGCCACTTTGGAACGGAGCGATGTGGAAAGTTAAATGTTCGCTACGGAAGTTATCGGGGAAGCCGAATATAACCTTTAGTAGCAGGGAGCCCGTGCAGTGAGCCCGTGGGCCAGACGTTACTCCTTTAAAGGTAATATTGCTGTGGCAAATTTTTGTTGGGTCTATCCCCATTTCGCGGATTGTATCCTAGTATATCAGGTTTAGACTACTGCCACCGTCCATCAGGACTCGTGTGAAGTGGTATCCGTCAATTATTGGGTCTAATACCAGGGCAGCCCATCCTGCACGCCGGATACTTGATGAGTAATCACGATGGTCGAAAGTGATCGGTTGAGACGACCAGTGGCAGGACTCCGCGGTGATAGGCCTTCGGGCGTATTTTTCTGGGAGTGCCCTTTTGTTTCTTCCCTTGATCACGTGTAACACGTTTACTGTTTTGACTTCTGGTGGAAATTTCTTTTGTTCCCCTGTGTCTTCCTTGAGAGGTTCATCCTCATCTTCGCTTGGTGTATCCTCCCCCTTGTGTACGGCGTTGAGCTTGCCGGACTGTTTGAATACCCAACATTCTTTGTGAGTATGATTGGCCGGTTTGCCGGGGGTGCTATGGACCTGACATATTTGGTCCAGAATTTTGTTTAGGCTGGATAGTTCGTCTCTAGCGCCTTTAGAGGGCGGCTTTTTCTGACCTGGCCGAGAGCTTTTGAATCCGGCGTTTACTGTCGTGCTCTTCGTGCTGTCTCCTTTATTCCGGCGTTTGTTATTGTTGTTGCGCCGTGATTTCCCGTTTCTATCTCTAACTTCAGATGTACTAGGGTCGCTGGTGCTGCATCGGGCTAGCCAGCTGTCCTCACCCGCGCAAAAGCGGGTCATGAGGCTTGTTAATGCTGCCATTGTTCTCGGTTTTTCTTGGCCGAGGTGTCGGGCAAGCCATTCGTCACGGACGCTGTGCTTAAAATCTGCCAAGGCTTCAGCGTCCGGACAGTCGACAATT